>NC_081828.1:151828477-152128477 GCF_030867095.1 Alligator mississippiensis | reverse complement strand
ACTATGCCCACAAGTCATTATACTGTTTCTTTTTGGGCTCATGCTACTTCCTTGACATCACATTGTTCCACACCTCTGCGTCCCTTGGGATTCTCAATTTAAAATCAGGAACAATCGTTTATTCCTCTTTAGTCACAATGTGATTTTGGATTCTGTACATGATTTTCTCTAGGGGCAACATTCCATACCCCGCTCCCCTTTTCCTGAACAGTGCCAAAAAGATTTTTGTGCATTTTTTTTTAAAATGGTTCATACATCTCCTAGAGATGTAAATATCATTTTAAAAGTTACCCATTTACCTTATAATTAAATCAGTTAAACAGTTAACTGATAACACAGGCAGCTGGGACACAGAGGCTGCTGGGAGTCACTCCTGGGGCCCTATGACAGAGGGAGGAGGAGGTGGTGGCGGCAACCCCAGCCAGACAACACAGCTTATGTGAAGCCCTACCCTGGGAGGGAGGAGTACCTGTGAACCAACAGCTAACTGCTTAATCGGCGAGTCATTAGGCCACCTGCTGTTTTCCTCTTTAACCTCATAAGTTCTAAGTACTAGTTCCCCTCACCACTCCCTCCCCTCATCTCTCCTGCCTGCCCTGCCACCTTCCGCCAGACAGCCCCCAACCCCACACTAAACAATAACCAGTAAATTAACCAGTTATCTCTAGTTTAACTTTTTGCATCTCTAGTGTCTCCTGGCATTTTACGTTGGAATAGAAGACACCTTACAGTCCTTATCCTATCTGGATTGCTTAAAAAAAAAATGCCAGCCATTTCTTTTAAGAATATGAGACTGCCATCACTAGCTGCTATAACCAGTCTACAACATATATCATTTAATAAAGTGACATAGAAAGTGAGAATTCTATCATCTTTACTTTATAAATCTAATGTACTAAATGTGGCTGCAAAACTAAGTATTTCTCCAACTCTTAAAGTACTATGGAGAAAATGATTAAGATTAACTTTAAAAAATAGTGATCCCTAGTCTCACTGTATAAACACTGCCTCATACCATCCATACCCTGTAGTTTCATCCATTGGGTAGATGTGATATATTTCATTACATGAACTAAATAGTTGGGGGGGGGGGGGGGGAGTTCTTTGCAAGTTTTGTCATAGTTTGATTCTGCAGAGTCTCCCTATGCCTGATGAAGGGTGTTTTGCCCAAAAGCTTGCAAATAACTTTTTTCCAACTACTTAGTTGGTCTAATAAAAGTTATCACATCTACCCAAAGAACCTTGCCAGCTTATGTCCTTAGACCAACATGGCTACAACCAGCAGCCCATCCATCAAGCAGTTATGTTTTCTTTCATCCATCCATAAAGCAAGGATTTGGTTTCAAGAGCCAACGAAACCTGTACAGATTCCACAGGAACACCAGTAGGGGAAACTAAAAAATAAATACTACCAACTGAAGTATTAAAAAAAATAGGCAGGAACTATGTGACTCAGGAGACTATGAAGGATGCAAAACTTTTCACTTACAGTCAATGAATTTAAATAGGGCTCAATTTTATCTTTATTTTAGGCAACTGGATCAGAACCATAGTAATGCCAATACAACTCTGTGTTCAAGCCAATATACCTTCATATTGCTGTGCCCTGTGAAATGTGTTAGGTACATTGCGTTTCCTATTAAACAAATTCTACAAAAACACAAAAAAAACCCAGAAAAACCCCACACAGCAGAGTTTCCATCACGGTTAATAATGTCAGCAAGAGACTAAGCACTGAGTGGGCCTGAACTACCTCATATCCTATAAAAGGATCCTGTTACCCCTTTAAAATATGGATCAGTTAGAAAAGCCTTGCTCCCGCTCTTCCGTTACTCATCATCAGATTTCAGGGAAAATGGCAAAAGGAAAGCCATAGTTATCATCATCCAACATTAATACAATGGTTCAGATTTAGACAGTTCTCTTTCTAGAATTTCAAATAGTATTTTTAACCAAAGTTATAAGCTAAAAAAAATATATAGTAAAGCTGAAATGTTATTCAGACTGTCTACAACTGTATAGCAAATTTAAGTTACTTTTGAATACTTCAGGAGTACCTTAAGACTATACTCAAGAATTTTATGGTTCATTTCTTGAAATGAGAACAAAGTATAAAACCAGGCAGGGAAAAAAACCCCACCATTTACAAGCAACTTTTCTCTTTAAAAATAGTGTAATATATGGAACAAAGGTATTTTCGTATGCCATCTAGAAAATGGATGAGGTACAAAAGAAATCTCTAGTTTAATATGACCTTTGGCTGTACTTTCACTTGTCATAATTATAAAGTAGCTACTTCTCAGTGCCAACACATAAGCTGCATTATATTACCCTATAACAATAGTAACACGTATTTCAGGAAGTGTTTCAAACTATGACAAACTGGTGGCAGAATGTATTGACAGCACCACTTACCTTTGTAACCATGCATAAGAGGTGTTACTGAACAATAAGATGTTGTTTAAGGTAGGGTAATAAGAGTAACTGTACAGATTTCCATGGAGTGCATCAGGTTCAAATAAAATATTCAGGAAGTCCTTTGACATTTTTAAAAAAACAGTTAAAGAGAAAAAAATTCAAAATGAAATTTTACCACAAATAGCAAAAATATCCCATGTTTCTTTTAATGTGTATTGCAATATAAAAAAGAAATTGTTGTTAAGAGCTGCAACACATGATCTTTCTAAACATATGTGCTTAAGAAAATACTTTTTGAAGGCAAAAGGAATTCAAAATCCAATGAAGAGTAGTAAAGAGATCTGCTAAATATACATAATTGTGGCAAAATTTAGAATAAAAGCCTGTAGTTATCATTTTCTAAAGCTGTTCATCTAATACTGTGGAGAGAAAGACCACTGATACATATTGTACACATTTTTATCCACGTATATAAATCAAAAGAAACAGCTTCCTTTAAGGCAAGCATATGAAGATACTAAAGCAAGATACCAATTAAATATTCATACATTCAATATTTCAAAATAAGGAATTTGGATATACACATGCATAATTTAAAGTTCTATAGTGAAACCTGTCTACAGAGGCTATTTCTACTGTATTTCAACAACATCCAAACTTGAAATATACAATGCAGTCTTTCAATGCTGTGTTAAAACTTTAAAGTATATAGTAATTCATTTCAAGCTCTGAACACAAAATAAAAGCCATGTTATGCACACGGCACCTTTCAACAAGAACTATTGCTTTGCCCCATGTATTAAATGCCTTTTGACACTATGAAATGGGGCTCTAGGCACCATGCTTTTCTACAAGGTAGTGTCAGATGAGAAATGATAGTTATTGATTAGAACACGAGTTAAATAGATAAACCCTAGATAAAAGATTTTTAGTTCCTGAAATCATAGCAACCATAGTCTATTGAGTTAAATCCTAACCTCGGCTATTTAAATCCTAACAAGGCCCCGATTACAGAAGAAATACCTGAATAAAATGATGGAGGTGTCTGCTACTATCATGATGTCCAGAACATTTTTTGTACAAATGATGTAAAGATCTAATTGTTATTTGTGTTGCTGTACATAAATAACAAGGCTAGCTAGCTTGGGAGTTTATAAATTCCTCTTGCATGCAAAAATATCAGTACATTTTAAATCCAATGTACATATTAGTGCATGCCCCCTGTTAGTTGCATGTGAACATTCAATGTAAACATGTCATGCACATACAATGTGCACTTAATATATTCTACAATTATAAAATGTCTCAATAAAGAGACTATCCCTAGGATCAGTTGTGATTATGATTCCATTATTTTCTTAAAAGGAGGAGTAGTTAAAGCAATGCATCTATCAAGAGGCATTAGAGAGCATTCATTTCTATTTGGACTAAAATGCTGGGAAAAACTTTACCAACTTTCAGAATAATATCATGACCTTGTTATAGCACATATTTAAAGGAAACCTTTTTTTAAACATATCTTTCTTTTTTAAAGGGTGACTCACTTCATCTGATTAGTAGGGAATAAAAAAAGTAAAAACCCATAAAGGTAAAAAAGTGATGTTAAGTAATATAAAGCTATACAAAATTTGTATCTACATAGCAAATGATTTCATATGAAAACATCTATGGTCTCACAATGAATATATTTTTGCCTTAGAGCTAATACTTTAATTTTCAAGAACCAAGAAAGAGGTGGGGGGGTGGGAATCAAAACTAGTCAGTAACAATGCAGCGTCGAAAAGCAATAAACTCAAAATTAAGTTATAAATAATTTAAAGCATGTCATGAAGATGTATTAATAATTCATCAGATAAATAATTTACTAAATAATCAAATAAATAAATAATGAAATACATAAATAAATCAGCAAATAAATAATTCTGCAAAATAACCTAAACAATAAGTCACTAAAACAAATGACAAACCTACAAAACTACAATGATTTCCTAAATTCTGATAGTTTTAAATAAACAAATGTATATAAACTAGATCTATCTTTGTTGGATGGAGAAATATTTTTCACTGCTATTGGTAAATTCCTGATTACACTGCATAAGGATACAATTTCAGATTTTACAAGAATGCAGCTTTTTCCTTGTAAATTATTAACACGATTGCTACAATATATTTTGCCCTGTGTTTTATATGTAACCTCTTTATGCAGTTCATTTTCCCCCCAAAATAAATGAACCACCTCTTTATAACATTTAATTTTCATCCCTTTTCTCAGTGCAGTACTTACAATATTGCTATAGCCTTCTTGGTGGTTCTCTCACTATCTCTCTGTATCTTCTGCAAACCTTCAGAAGTTTTGCTGCAGGGGAAAAACAAGTAGAATAACCTTAATTATTACAGATGGTATCTCATTCATTAGTGGATGACAACTTTTTATTTGAAAGCACAAGAAAAGCTGTTTTATAATTCTACAAAGCAACTTAATGTGAAACAACCATCACTGTTTGCAAACTACCTAAAGTTTTTAGAAGTCTTTGGTGAAATTAGTTCAAGCAGACTGAGGCCTGTTTCTTGTATTTAAACTGACATACAATCTGTGCAAACTGGCATTATTTGAGATGTAAAGACAAAACCCGAGAAGGACAAAATGCTTGGCTGACATCTAAAGCTATCCTTGATTTTGGAAACTCATAGTCCTTGAAAGTATGAGACCACTTAATTTCCACTATCTAAGTGTATTCACAATTTAATTAGAACACTGAACACAAAATCCAACAGTGACACTAAGAAGAGTCAAGGAACCAGTGACCTAATGAATCAGCCCCTCTCTGCATTTATTTTAATACATTATATTGATATGCACTATAGCTTGCTACAGAGCAGCATTCAGTAACATGGCAAGTACTGGGTATTGATTTGACCAGTACTCTCCAAATTGAGGTTTCTTTATGACACTCCTTAATACACCACTCAGGCAGTGTCACCAACATTTATTTTTTGAACACTGTACAAGCCTGTAATTGTGTAAAGGTGACAGATACAAAATTACAGTATACCACTATAGAAATGTTAGATGCTCATGAATTTTGCCATACGAAACCCATAGACAGTACAACGGATAATTTATTCTTAAAACTACTTGGACACATTATATTTAACAAGTCTCAAATTCTCCTTAGGGATTATAATAAGGAAACACTTGTTTAAATCATAAATTTTATATTTATCTTGGCTAAACACCCTCCTTTGGATAGACTGCCATGTTTTGTCAAGAAAAATCAACACAGTGGAAAGAAGTACTTGTTCTGTTGTGTGGTCATTCAGAAGACTATGTAGAAGTAATGTAAATGTGCACCAGCGTTGATGATAATTTCACGCTCTCATACTCTCATTTCAATTTGCTTTAAAAAGGACCATTCCTCCTGGCTAAATATAGTCATCATGAAAAAGCACACCTTTCCTTTGAGCTAATAACATTACAAGCCCCAAAACACAACAGTACAGCAACTTCTGTAATATTTTAAGGATTCCGAAAACACTCCTCCTCTCAGGAAATCTTTCTCGAAGGTTGGGATAAATGAAAGGATACTTTCTCCCAGTACTAAGACTGTATTATGTGAATGAGAAACAACAACAACGTGTAGTAATGTTCCTGTTCTTCAAACTACATGGCACATACACTTGGAAAACAAAGGAAAGTAAGAACTAGTGGGACATTCAATGGATCAGAGATGACCCGATGCCTCCGGAATAATTTTTCAGTGCAATTATACTCACTTTTTTAAATAAGAAGTGAGCGTCAAGCTTCCTGGTTTTCTTTTTTTAAGGTTAGTTTTACTTTCATTTAATATTTAATTTGGACCATAAGGCTCCAGGACAAATCCTCCTGTTTCTTTCCATTTGTACATAGTTCCATGGTAAATATGTACCTTACTATGGGGAGCCCAGACTATCAAGTAATGCAGCTATTTCAAAGACCATTTAGCGCTAAAGCACCAGGGATAGGCTGTACCATCCTTAAAAAAGGGCTGGATAGTACATGTTTGTCCTCCATTCAACAAATTTACTTGTATGTGCTGTTTGAGGAGCAAAGCATATATAAACTGAGCCCAAGATCCCTCCTGAACTCTCAGCTTGCACACTCTTATTACTTGTGTACAATGGGATACGTGATACACATCTTCCTTTTAAGAGATCATAAGGGCTTTGCTAAACATTAAATGACCTGCACAAAAATAGTACAGACCAACTGAGAAACAAGTTTCTCTGGGTAAATGCAATATCTTTTTTTTAGACCAACTAAATTGTTGGAAAAAACTCAACAATGCCACCCGAGTACACAAGACACCATCAGAGATTCTCCCTATGCCTGTAGAAGAAGGGTGTATGTGCCAGAAAGTCTGTGAAGAACAATTTTTCCAACTATTTAGTTGGTCTAATAAAATATCTCAGATTGAACCAAAGAAGCTTGTCTGCCTACATCCTTAGACCAACACAACTAGAACCAATGCAGATTGAGGCACTAAGGCTAGAAAACATGGTCCCTTCATCACCCACAAAAACAGTATGCAGCCACACAGAAGATAGGGACCTGTTTTTCCATGCCTAACACCAAGCTTAAAGTAACTGTTACATTGAAATGTGTGCAACTAGACCATGTTCAGTACAGATGGAATATTCAGAGATGTTACCCCCAAGTCTAATAAACTCTACAGATCAGTTTATCTTAGCCAAGTCTTAATGGATTTTACTGGGGTCAGAAAAAGGCTACAAGACCTTCCTGCGTATCAAATATCTCATCCCTCCTTCAGGTCAGGAAACTGCTAAAGCACCTCAGAAAAATATTTGGGAAAACAAAGAAGAAAAAAAAGGGTTATTTTGCCAAGTTTTGCTGTAGATTTTTGTATGGAAAGTTTCATCAGGCAGAGATGAAACAGTTTTGTAAGAGTATTAGCAATGAAAACAAGGGCTTGTACTAGAAAAAGTTAAGCTACTTTAACTATAGGTGTTACTATCTTTACATGTAAGACCAAGAATATAAGCATTAGTATCTGCAAACTGGAAAAACTTAATCTGGTCACAAGGGGAACCCAACCTGTTTCTTTCATTTGATACATGGGAGTGGATGGTACACCAGAAAAAAAAAAAAAAAAAAAAATGGAGAAATTAAGATGATCATGTCATTTTAAAGTCTGAATAAAGAGGGATTTGCCTTCTACATAAAACCACAAACAAAAAAACAAACAATGAGGTGTGGAGATGCATAAACCCCAGGCTCAATTTGATCAAGCTAAATCAGTGATTATCAACCAGAGTGCCACCACATCCTGGGATGCCTTGATACCCTTTTAAACAGGGGCAGACAATTACTTCGGACAGAGGGCCACTTACTGAGTTTTGGCAAGCCATCAAGGGCCTCATGACAGGCAGCCAAGGGCAGATATATATTAATTTTTAAAACTTTTTCGGGACCCTGCAGGCCAGATAGAATGGCCTGGCTGGCCGCATTTTGCCTACCCCTGCTTTTAAAAGGTTTTGCAAGGTACCACGCAATAGTAGCACTGCTGGGTACATAAATATGATTCACAAAATAAGCCCACAAATTTCAACTATGAATCCGGAGGGTTAAAAACAAATACTCTGACCTGTTATGAGCCAAGTTCTTAGCAACAGAAGAATTGATCTATTATTTTTTCATAATGAAAAAAACCTGAAAAAGAGCTGGCATTTCCCAAGGGGTGTCTTGAGTCTAAGAAGGTTGAAAATCACTGAACTAGATAAATAGTAAAGTTCTGATCATAATACAGATTCCAAAGCCCCTTTTAATTAACGTAAGATTACACAAAATATTCCGTATCTCAATATTAAAATGAATAATTGCCCTGAGAAGTTATATTTAGAATTTAAAATGCATCACATGAAAGATTTCCATGGCTATGCCCTCCCCTCAATTGTATGCACTTGTGTATCCTAATTGGTATATTAATGAAGATTTCTGTTTTGGTCCGGTTTCTGCTCTTCATATTCTATCTCCATTAGAAGATATGAATTCCTGTTTATTGTGTTATGGCTTATTACTATACTTGAGTAGAACTTATACATGCATTTCAATCATCAGTCTTAATGATTTTCATTTTGTTAAGTAGCATATTTTTATCACTAATCTAACTAAAGGTTTTAAAAATAACCCAGCCTTAAATAACTTTATTACTCAAAGTAATAGAACAAGAGAATCTTTACCAAACACTTTCTGAAGTTTTGGAGATTGTAGCATGTCTTTGTAGGAAACAATACTTATAGAAAGTCAAACTAGTCCTTATAATTTTGGCAATTATTTTGTCTTGATATGCCTAGAATCATGACAGAAACTCTCCCTCCACCCCCCGCACACACACACCCTCCCCCCAACAAGACAAGGAACTTTATTCATCTTCTCCATTTTATCTCCAATGACATGTTTTTATGTTGTTTCACCAAACTAAGGTATTACTGAATACCAAGCTAAGTTATTCACTCACGTACTACTAATACAACATGCAAGTCATTTGGCTGTCATGATGCTGTTATCCATATTGCCTAGTCAGGATATAAATAAACAAAAAAAACCCACAAAAAACCTGATCACTAGCAAAGGTTTATCTCGTATTCCCACATGTACAGCATGTCACATTAAATATATGCAAATCAACCTCTTTCTCTTCTAGCTTTTTTGAGCTGACAACTCCTATGACCTGAAGCCATGGTTAACGATCACAATTATTTGACTTTCATATTTATACAATCAGTCATCAGATACGCATGTTAATTAATTTCAACAGTCTAGTATTCTAATGATCAACATTTAGCCTATATTTTTAAATAGATAGAACAGTTAGTTTTATCAGTTTCCATAATTAACCCTTTGCCGATATCAAATGTGGTATACACTGCACATCTATCTACATGGTAAGCTGTACAGACATGCATATTAAATTCTATTAAATAAGACTAGGGGAAGTATTTTTATTATAAACAATTGTTTTGATGGGAAAAAGTTTTTTTTTTACAAATTGAAAACATCAGATACTTTTCAATGTAAAAACTTGTATAAATACAATTACTACAAATTAAATATTTGATCATCTATTAAAACAAAACGTGACAAAACATCAAGATAGATTAAGTAAATAGATCATACAACACATGAATGCATGATTATTTCATGGCCAGGATTTTGCCACCTTGGAGTTTTTTGTTGTTGCTCTTGTTTCATCTCTTATAAAATAAAAGCTAAAATAATGTTTTTAAAGGAACTAAATTGGATGCTTCAGAGTCTAATATGTTATAGATATCATTTTAAGAACTAAGTGCAGTTATCCAAGTATTTCAAATGGTCTTATCATTGAAGCTCCACCCACAAAATAAAAGCATTACACAACACTACCCATGGAAGACCCTCTTTTCTATGACTCCCCAACTCCACCATTTTACTTATTGTGAATTTTTTAATCTTCATCTATAAGAATTGATGGCAAACTGCTCATCCAGAGTGGTCTAGTACAAAAAAGTAGATGTTGCATCTTGCTCCGAAATATATAAACAGGCTTTGCTTCATTCCACACCTACGGGCACTCCCTACCTTCCCATCATCATTTGTATCCAATGTCAGACTTGACCTATCGTCACAAGTACCAATGCTTAGGCACTTGCAAGCAAAAGTTGGTCAGCATACTGAATGGTAAAATTATTGGAACTAATGGGAAAACTTAATAATCTATGGAAATGATGTATTGAGAACGATTAAGCCAAACATCTTTCAGCAGATAATCAAAGAATAACTTTGCACCTGCTTTTATTGCCAGTTTAAAAAAAAAAAAAGTTTTTAAGAAGAAATTAAAAACAAAAAAGAATAAAATGAAACAGTAAGGTAAATATTATATATAACTACTCTTACTGGTACAAGGAAGGTGACTGAGGCAGAGGTTATCATTACTTTCATGACAAAACAGTTTTCCATCATAATATACCAATACACTGAAACTTAACCCTTTCATGGGGCATGACACCAGTTTCAACAGAAAATATCTTTTTCAGCTACAAAAGATAATTTATGGTCAAGTGTAGATAATGAGGTATCTTAAATGTATCTCAGAAGTGTCTATAGATTGTAGTTAGGGAATTAATTTGAGATGTTGTTACTTTATCCTCGAGTCCCTGCTATGCCTCATTCAGATTAGGGACTGGACCTTGGCCTCCCGTATCTGAAAGAAATACCCCACTCAGCAGGCTCTTAGCTATTCTTGAGTGGGTGTTATTCTCTCCTGCTGAAAATATTTGCTTGAGCAGAGACTTGAAACCCTCTCCCTCATCCCCAGGTGAGCATTATAATCAAACTTCAAAAGCATTTCCTTTTCTCTCTGAAGGCAAGGGCCATGTGGTACCTTACAGAACAATTCATTGAGAGAATGAGCTTTTATAGGCTATGGCCTACTTTGTCAGATTCTTTCTAAAGATGCATTAAACGATGTTTGGAAAAAATTGCAGAATAATGCAGCTAACAATTTACATAGACACAATCTGAACCTACATTACCTTCTCACCAAATGATTATGAATAGTTTAACAATATGCCACTATGTTCAATTTTCATTGCTAAAGTTCATGATAACAAAAACTTTTTTTTTTTAAAAGCTACACCATAGATGACCCAAAGAAATGGTTTAATATCTAGCACCAAATGCAAGTTATTAGTCACAAAAGAAAATTAATGAGATACAAAATGTTGCAAAAGGGCACCTGATTTCTATAATGAAATGAGTAAACATTTTTAATGCATAAGAAACAAAATGGAAATAGAAAAGAAATTTAACACATGAAAGTAAAAACAAGTGTTTGTGCAATTCACCAATGAAAGTAGATTGTTTATTATTTTTAAAACTGTTTATTATGGATTTTAATAAGTGTTTACATTAGAACAATGGAAATAAAATCTTGTGCACAGAGTTAGGCTCTAAAGTCAGACATGAATTTCTTTTCCTCCTCCCTATGAGAGAACTGGAAAAATCTGAAAGTCGTGGTTTTATGACTGTGGCATAAGGACCAAATATATTCAGCTCTTGTTGGAGGTCTGACCTCTCTCAGAAGTGTAGCAATTTCTCAGATACCACAACCGAGTACAGCATGAGGGCCCATACAGAATTGGAATTGGACTGTGTAGGAATTATGGAATATGGTCAAAATATTAAGGATCTTAAAGAAGTGGAAGGGAAAATCTGCTTATAATTGTGAAGTATGTTAGTGTTGAGAAAAATGGTTGCCAGGAAGAAACAGTTTTCCTGTCCTAATGTTGCTGTCCCACAACTCTAGAAGAGCTCTCCCTGATGACATTTTTTATCTTGTCATGTTTAGGTCATGCCATAAAGAAGTACACATGTACTGGATGCTTCCTTGTCTGAGCAAGCTGATGCACTTTCATTCCTTGGCCTTCCATACACACTCCCTGTTATCCAGGGGCAGATCCAGGGTGGGGTGCACTGGTGTACTTGCACTCCCCTTTGATCTCTGGTCCACCCAAAATTTAACACCAACTGCCAGGCAAGCAGTGGCAGCAGCATTTCTAGTCAGACAATGCTGAGGGAGTCAACTGATTTCGTGGCTCAGTTTAAATCTACCTGATCCCTTCAAAAACTTGTCATTCCACAGATGCTAATGGACCTCTCTTCTTCTAAATGGTCTTGATGTTCCATTAATCAAGCTCTCCTGTTTTTTCTGCAATTCTGGCATCTGTTAGCTACTCCTGGTAACAAAGTTCCTATTTCACAGCCCTGTAGATTATTTTTTAACTCATTCCAATCAAGTTGTATTTGTTTTTGCTTTAATTTTAAACGGAATAATACAGCCCTAAGTCCCTAGCATATTAGCAATGCTTCTAGTTTATTTTTAACTGGAGAAAAACGTGTCATTTTATATTTGCGGATGGACCAAACCATCAACACCACCTGTGACAGTCAGGAGTTGTGCCTGCTTGAAGTGAAGTGCTTGCTGAGTGCCCCATGATGAGGCAAGACCAAATGTTACCTGTTGTTTGTCGATGAATTGCAAAATGTATTATAGCTAAGAAGTTTAGTTAAAGTTTTAAGAAAACTGGTACGAGGCCTTGTAAGTAGTTATGTAGTGGTGCAGCTAAAATTGATCTTATATGGTGTAACGCAAATGCTTGAACTGCTATTGGTTGGCTATATAAGGAAAGATCTTGATGTGAGATTGTGAGTGGCTGTAAGCCAACAGCATAGCTCAGAAAGCTATAAATTTGCCGGCACGGCCAGGAATTGGTAGAAGAAAGATGCAGCATTGTAAAAGAAGCTACCGTTTTGAAGACTGGCTGCTGACCTGGGTTTGGCGAGCCAGCGGATCTCAAGAAGCCCGAGGACCAAAAACAAGGGTCCTTCCCGGTACCCCCCTGGACAGCATAGATCAGGGACGCCCGACTTCGCTGAGCTTTATCAAGAGAGATTTCTCATACATCAGGCATCAGAGGGGACTGCTGCTAAGTTGCCAACGTGAAATATTATTGTCTGTTATTGTTGTCTTGTTTATACTACGCATAGATGTATGTTAAATCAATAAACCTTTCTTACTTTTTCACTCCTGACCACTCTCTCAATCCTGAACCCTTCTGCTGGCAGCTGGGACACTTCCCTTTCCAAATTCTAGATCTGCCTGTGCTGTATGTTCCCACACAGCACAGGTTCTGTCTTATCTCTTCCAAAAAATAAGATTCTCAGTCCACCTGCCTCAAACCTTCAGAACCAAAGTTTAAACTGCTTGAGTACTCACTGGCTTAAGTATTACTGCCTTAGAGTTCCAACCTGGGGGGCATTCTGGGTTTTATTTCCCTTCACCAGGGTCATAGAGCAGTTGAAAAAGAACATACACTTTTTAAGGATTATAAAAATTAAATCACTATTTTAGTTAGTACAATATACAGTGCAGGTTTCCCTCAATTTATGTGGTACACGTGTTCCCGGAGAACGGCACGTAAATCAAATTGTAACAAATAGGGATAGGTTCCCATGGCAGGGAGGGAGGCTGGGACTAGGGAACGGGCAGGGGGAGAGGCAGCAAAGCAGAGGGAACACAGTGACGCTCACCCCAGCCCCGGCTGCAGCAGCCCTAGGACTGGCTGGTGTCAACTGCCTGCAGCCACTGGTCTGCACCGTGCTCTGCCTGTCCCCACTCACCTCTGCTCCTGGACTGCGCTGTACCTTGGTGCAGGCTGCTCGTGTTGGCTGTTCCCCGGGCCGCTCCAGCACAGGTGAGGGCGAGTGTGGACAAGCAGAGCCCCGGGTAGTGCAGGGTGCGGCACCCACCCCAGCCCGTGCTGGAGCAGCCCCAGGAGCAGCCAACACTAGCAGCTTAACCAGGGCACTGTACAACCCAGGAGCAGGAGGTGAGCGGGAACAAGCGGAACCCAGGTGAACAGGTGGAGCACGGTGCAGCCCAGCGGCTGCAGGCACTAGTCACTCCCGGGGCCACTGCTGCTGAGGCGAGTAGGGCCATGGCCCTTCCCCTACAAACTTACCTGCTTGGGCAGGGGGGTGTCTATGCTGATCGCATAAGAGCAAATTTGCCTTGCATATAACGAATTATGGGTCTAAATATCGCGTAAAAGTAAATTCACATATAAAGAACCCGCAAAATCAAGTGAAACCTGTATACACCAGACAGAACAAAACAGACAGCGCTTGACACTTCAGCATTCTTGCCACTCTTGAGCATTCTTTGCTCTTAAGATAACTTTGCCCTAATAGACCAGGATAATGCCCTCCCCACCCTTCATGTGGCCTCTTCATCCACTATGCCTTTTTCCATTTTTCTGTACAGCCAGTTTTACTCACTCATCAGCTCCTGCAGTTAAGCTGAGCTACAGTTACACAAACACTACCTCCATGCCCAAGCTTTTTAGATCAGATTTCCCCCTATCATACCAGCCTATCAGAATCTGTAGATTAAGTCCTACTGTTTACACCAGTACTTTGCTTCACATCTAGGGAGATTATGCTGTTCCAAATCCTGCCCTACAGATAAATTTAGCTAGACTGGTTTCCCCTTAGTTTTAACCATCCTCTAGTCTTAATCAAATCAAATCCCACCTAAATGGAAAACTTAAATTAGGGGTGGGCAATTATTTTGGCCAGAAGCCCACTTAATGAATTTTGGCGAGTCGAGGGCCATACAAATAAAGTTAAATGGTGAAGATCTCATTTTCACAAATTACAGATAAAAAAAAAATCATATGCTAAAAGGCAAACATCTACTATAAAATATTTTATTTCAAAAAATAATATGTCCTGAGTTATTAGGGGGGTTACTGGTTTATATTGTGGCAATTGCATAATAGCTCACAATAAACCCTCTCCCAAGGGAACCAAAACTAGTGAGCAAGACACTCAGCCAAGGGAGGATGCCCCCATCCCCAGCAGAGCCCTGCCACTGCCCAGCCAGCCCATAAATCACAAGGGAGCTCCTGCCTCAGCCTGCACCCCGACACCCCTCAAAAGTCACCTGCACCCCAAAACCCACCTCTTCCCATCCACACACAACCCCACAAAGCCTAGGGAAGCCCAACAGCCCCTTCCAAGCCTAGCCCATCTCCCTGCCAGAACTGTGCAGGCTGTTCCCACCTGCAGCCCAGGGGTCCCCTTCCCCCAGAAGGAGCTGGGGGCAGCATCACCTGGGCAAACAAGACAGGAATCATACTGGATGCCACCAGGAAGCAGCAGATGGCTGGGCAGTCTCACAATACTGCATGGGGCAAAGCAGAAGGTGGGGCCAGGGCTTCCCTATCAGGAAGCTCTGCTACCTCCAGGTACAGGTGCTGAGCACCTGCCACCTGGTCCTAGCACCCAGGGCAGCTCCTGCCAGCTCTGAGCCACAGGCAGGTGGGGTGCCACCACTCACTCTAGCCTCAGCAGGATTTCTGGGGCCTGAACACAGCTCACCCAGGGCATGCCACATGGAGCCGGGTGGGTGGGCGGGCAGGACTGCATCCACCCAGCATCCCCCTGTATGAGCAGAGGCCAGAACCAGAACCATCAGGGCCTGAGCACAGCTCTCCCAGGGCCTGCCGCTCCTAGGCGAGCGGGGCTGCTTCTGCTCAGTCTCCCCTGTGGCACTAGCAAAGGTTAAAGCCAGAGCCACCACCCACCTGCAAGCTGGACAGAATCAGCTGGTGGCCCGGATATGGCCCATGAGCTATATCTTGCCCTCCCCTGGCTTAAGTGATCCTCTATAATACCTGGTCATGGACACAGCTCTGACATCAGAATGACTCTATACACTGAGGAGCGATAAAGCTATTTTATGACATGAACCAAAATTAATGTGATACAAAGATCTCAACGTGTCAGACTTGTTTTATCATGACTTCACTTTTATACAAGACCGCTTCTAGCATACTTTAATACCTCCATAAACAAAAAAATTTTCTATTCAGCCCTTAATGTTACTGCATTTTACAAATGGTAGGTAGGTTTCATTACACTTATTAGCCTAGATGTAAAAATAGGAATCATTCAACTGTATAACTCTCCTCAAAACAATGGGGGAGGGTAAGGGGGGGAAAAGCATACAAGTCCAAAAAAGTTAACGGGAGGTAAGACAGCAAACACTGAAATACTGTTAATAGTGAAAATGATAGCAGGCAGAATCATCATGGGAGAGGAAAGAAATGCTGCATCCATGGAAGAAAGCTTTTCATCGAACTTAAACGCTGCATTAAATTATTAGAAATGGAATACAGGACAGAGGTGCACCTAATAAACTAACTTAGTCAGAAATGCATAAGCTCTCATGAGCAATAGCTGACTTCATAAGGTGATAGGATAGCATCTGAAGTAAGCTGCTGCTCACAAAAGCTTATAGACTAACAGAACCAGAGTGAACTAAGGTGCACTTCTACCCTGCCTTCTGCATGACTTCAGACTAGCATAGCTAACTATCTCTCTGTTATTAGAAACAGTTAAATATGTAAGAATTAGTTCATGCTGAACCATGTCCCTTTAAATACCCCTGACATTTGAAGTTGAGTACATTAGTCACTAAATCCATATTTGGAAGACAGAGTTATGTTAACATTTAAGCAGTTCTATTTCGAAGTTTTTGCATACTGCTGAATAAATGACATTGGAATTGGCTTACTTTTCTTGGAGGCATTATATAAGATTATTTCTTAGTCTCCTCCTCTTTGATTTAGTACACCTTTTAAGATAATTTATTAATGTTTTGGATATCTCATTCATCATCCATTATTATTGGTGTCGTAAATTAGAAGAATGGAACAAAGCACTGGACTACACTTTTTTTCATATTCATCAATAAAACAGCCACCTCTGTCAGCAGGCAGTGAACAGGAAAAAGTTGGTTTCAGCCACTGGAATGCAAGAACTAACACATCACAAACCATTTGCGATTAAGAAGGGAACATATTGTCTGCAAAAACACAGATTAGTAAGAACCTGTTAAACCTTACCAGTTACTTGGTTGAACTGGAACTCTGATAGAGTAGAGCCCTGAATAAAGAAATACACAAAAGCGTATTTCTCATCACTGCACCATAAAACTAGTCTTGTCACTGAATATAACACTTCATACTGGTCATTATAAAAGGAAAGCAGGGGAAGTGTGGAGAATCCTGTGTTCCAAATGAAAGGAAAAACAAAATCACTACTTGTGGTTAAATGTATTAGAGATATAAAAAAGATTCCTACAAAAGATGGTGTCCCTAAAAAGAGCAAGCACTGCATTTACTTTTGCTGCCCTTAACCTGAAGTAACACTTCAAAAGAATAAATGTAATCTCAGATTGTCCACTTTCATTTATGAATCAAATCAATAACATATTTTATATATATATATTTTTTTAAAGATGCTCTGCTGCCTTTTATCCAGTATTATAAACAGATCCCCAGCTCCTTCTGCCAGTTTGTTTCTATGTGTTGGGAGCATGCCATTTACCTCAGAGTCTGTAAGTAGAGCCTAATTCAAACAATGTGATCATTAGTGTAAATGAGAAGTTTGTCTTAAAACAAACAAACAAACAAACAAACAATAAAAATACCATAAATACCAATACAACCTAATACAAAATTTCAAGTAAGGCACAAAAGTAATGATGGCCTACACTAAGTCTGTCTACTTTCTAAGCTTCCTCAGATTTCCAAAACATCCTTTCCATCAAACTTTTCTTTTTATTAAAATATAGGGCTTCTGAACTCTCCTACAAATTGGAGGGGTGGCAGAGGGAGGGAAGAAAAGAAGAGATTGGAATTAAGGTCTGTCCCTGCATGCATCACAGATATTTCCTATTAACCATATATGAAGAGTTTTCCCCTCTGTATATCACTTGCTCTGAATTTGTACCTTACCAGTAGCATAATTAAGGGGGAAACTGAGGCTCCAGCCTGGGAGCTAATTCGGGAGGGACAGGTGAGTGGAAAAATAGCAGCTGCCTAGTAGGTAGAACTGCTCTGTAACACCTTAGTACATTCTTTTGATCAAAGCATTTACACTAACACCAGACATAAAAAGAGAAAAGATTCAAAAAGATTCATAAAAGTCCTATAGAAACTCAGATTGCAGTACAATAATGAATATGGCCAAGAGTTTTCTGAATCCAGGGTGGATACAGGGGTGGTGCAGTTGCACCCCCTCTTGATTCCTGATCTACTCAAAGTTAGAACACTATGAACTTAGTTTATTTTATAGTGGCAGTGGCAACAGCATTTCTATTCAGGCAGCATTGAGGGGGTCACCTGTCTTCATGGTTCATCATGATCTACCAAAGTCCTTCAAAATTCTTCATTCCACAGGTGTTAATGATCCTCTCTCCCTTTTTTTAACTGGTCTTAACCTAATCAAGCTATTCTGTCTTATACAATTCTGCTGCCTGTTAGCTATTCTTAGTAATGTAGCTCCTATTTCACAGCCCTGCAGGCTGTTTTTAACTCTAGCTAAAAATATTAACCCACGTGGAAACATTAACTTAAGTGAACATTAACTCAGGTGTGGAAATAACTTTCAGTGAAGCATTGAATGCACTGTCAAGATGCTCAAGAAGGCTTGATTTTGTTTTCTGAATCTGAAGGAGCTGTACACATTTAATTCTAAGGACTACAGGACTAAAGACACATCTTTTGATTCTTTGCCTAATTTGTTGCGTTTTTAATGCATAATGTATAATACAACAAATTAGTGCATACTCCAATAGTTATCTATTTCAACCAAACTGAATAATGTACCCCTAGGTCCCTAGCATATTAGTAAAGCTTTTAGTTTTTTTTTTTACAAGGAGAAAATGCATTATGCTATAAGTGACCATGTTGCACCACATCTGCACCCCCTTTTCAAAATCCTAGACCCACACATTTCTATTTTTACTGTTTCACAAAAAACATATATAAATTCCTGATTGCAAGAAGATGGTTTCCAAAGGCATCCTCAAGGAAGAATAAAAGATTTTCTTTTTTAGTTAGGAAGACAAACAATGTCCTCTCCAAAAAAAAAAAGCTTAACAATTACGTTTAAGATTCCCGTGGTAACATTAACTGATATTGCACAATATATTCAGAGAGGAAAAACATATGCCGAAGTAAAATACTGCACAGTGAATATGAACCAAAGTTACCTACTCTGAGAATATTAGCCATTTAGGTTTAAAAGATAACATTTGTATTTCATTAATATTGTCATCTACATTATGTGGGATTTTGAACATACTTTAAGTCATTTTACACCATCTCATTTTCCAAGTCTTGTACCCATGCACCGTTTACACATTTTAACAGCAGCAAAGTTTTCCATTAACAGAAATAAAGAGTTTAAATGAATTAATGGTACAGCACAAAATGATTTTCTGTCCATTATATGAAAACTGAGTTTGAGCAGAGTCTAATTCATTAATAGGATCAGATACTGAAGAATGAAGTTCTTATTACAGAAGAAAACAAAAAGACTTTATGTAAGATTTAGTTTCTATAAGACGTTGCAAATTACCGACTGTGTATCTAATCACTACAAAAGCAAGAATTAGCTATTTTTTCTCCTTAATGGCATTATAGATTTAGGTATTCCAGATCTGGACCACAATGAAACTTGAAACAATACAGTATGTTACCCCACCTCAACAGAAATGGTTCTTTTCTCTGTGCCAATTCCAAATCATGATTCTTATTCACATAATCCAATAGGATCCTCAACATGGCCTGTGCAGCAGCATTGTTACAGCAAGTAATTGCTGATGGTTGACAGATCATACTTGTAACAGTGCTTTTTAAAGCCAATTATTATAAATTAAGTATAGTATGATTCATTGGTTGACTTTGGTTTCAAATTAAAACAAACCTATACAAAGTCATAAAACACACCACTGCATTTTCTCCTTTGATTTAAAACATTACATTTAGAATTACTAACAAAATAGTTTGAAGATCCTCTCCCACTCGCTCTGCATTCCCAATTTTTGACCATTACTCTTCATTGAAAGTTACTGATGAAATGGAAAAAACTTTGAAGGGAACAATAAACTAGCATAGAAAGTTACATATACCCACAACATCTTATTTGGGTATATACTTGTTATTTTATCAGGGGTGTATGGATAAAGATTTTTTTGGGCAGATACTGATGGCCAATTATTAACGAGCCATATCAGCGGATACCAATCCGACTGCTGATATGCAAGCCCAGCAGCTTAGAAACCAGTGTCCGCCTGGTAAGTCTGTTGTGGGGGGGAAGGGGCATGGGAGAGTAAAGGGGCATGGGGGGAGTATACTGAGGCCCCCACGGTGAGGGAGTGGGGCTGGGGCTGCAGCAGGCACTGCCCAGCTAGGGTGGCGTGGGACGGAGCTGCGAGCGACTTATCTGGGGGTGTGGGAGGGGGCAGCTCCCATCACTGTGCACAACCCCCAGAGAAGGATGGGAGACGCGTCTCAAACATCTGTGCAAAAGGTGAGGGTAGGCTACCACTGCGGGCTGGGGGGAAGTGTCGGGCAGGAGCAGCAGCACTGGGAGGGTGGGCTATGGTGAATTTTGGGATGGCGGTAGCCCACCCTGAAGCCCCCCCGCCTCCAAGCCACTGCCACCCACCCTAAGTACAGCTCCAGCCAACCCCTCCACTGGGAAGAGGACGGCACCACCCCTGGCCCCAAGTATGCAGAAGCTTCCCACCCTTGCCCTGCTCAGATATGGGGGGGCACGTGCCCTCCATGCCTCCCCTGGGGGTACACACAGCAGTGGAAGCTATCCCCCCGTGCCCTCCAAACAAGCTGCTCATGTCTCCGTCCCATGCCCCACCCAGGCAGTGCCTGCCCCTGCCCCAGCCCTAGCCCCACTTCCTCCTCCACCATGGGGGCCTTGATCTGCCCCCTTCATGCCCTCTCCCTCCACAGACTTACCAGCTGAACACTGCTCTCCAAGCTGCTGGGCTGCACTCCTGGACATGTGCCTGCTATGGCTGCACCCATGCATGCAATATTTACCGGTGACAATATTGGCCACATCAGCCAAAAGAAGCTGATTGCCGATGTCAATTTTCCTTTTATCAGTGCCGATACAACATGGACTACTATGGCAGTGCACTTCTATATTTTATCTTATTTATGATTTCTCCCTGTGTTGGTGATCATGATGGCTAAGTGCTACACATAAGCCTTAAGAAGAAAGTTGATATCTCCCTTGCAGTCAATAGGTCAGTAGGAAGTGCGGTGGTACAGGTTGCTTTCACATTCTCCTTTTGTACAAAACATTAACCACAAAGATTTGGGGGGGGGAGGGAGGAAGGATGTTCTAGCCATTGTGGCTAAGACATTTACTTAGAATTTGAGTCACTTTGACTCAAGTCCTTGCTCCAGTGAAGGCTTTAGTTGCATATGATCAATGAGAGAAAGAGTGAATTCCCCTACCAAAATACCCAATCAACTGGTAGCTATGGCACTCTTCAGGGAAGTGGAGCAACAACAGGTACCCGATTCATGTCTCCCACATTCAGTATAAGTGTTTATTAAATAGCTCCGTGCTTCAAAAAGGGAAGAGGAGTGGCAATAGCATCACCATCTCTTCTGCAAGCACCAGAATGTCTACTTCCCAACTTATTTGGGGGCACTAGTAAGTCTGAATTGTATGGATTGCTCATTCAATTAGAAGAAAATTCCGCATTGGTAAAGAAAACAAATTTTAAATGTGGTCTGATCTCAAAACTATCATCTTTTCAATGTTTCAGCTCAACAAGCAAACAAAGACAATTATTCTCACAAACGTAATGAAGGAAAAAGAAAGCACTAATATTTTTTACATAAAACTCGCACCAATACTTTATGGGCCAGAAAGATTTACTTTGGTAAAGTTGATTTACCAAAATCTTGGGGGGAAAAGTTTGTGGTCCAGACTCAAGACTAATTACCCCTTTTACCATCAAAATAAAGGAAACATTCAATTAATTCAATCTTCCTTATTCCACAGGTTAACAAGTAGAATTCAGTTAAACTATTCTGATTTATCTACATTAGTTTACTTTCAACAACAACTAGTTTTAAGCATATCAATGCTTTTAAGAACATTAAAAGGCGAGTCAATTTGTACCATCTTAAGCCTAGAACAGAACTGGTAAGTTTCCTCACAATTATGCCAGCATACAGTATTTACTCAACTCTAAGATGACCCAGAATTTAAGAAAAAAGCCCTCCTAATAATTAGGTTCCATACATGGAAATGTTATATATTTGCTAGATTTTTCCATGTATAGAATCTAATTATGGGGGGGGGGGCATCTTAAATGCATGCCCCCACCATAATCATAATCCATTATGATTATTTTCCATGATAAATCCAAAATCACAGTCCCCCCTAGCCTCGCAGGGCCCAACCAGACTTACCAGCGGAAGCAGCTCTCTAGGCTGCCTAGAGGCCGTGTGCACATATATACACATGGCGCCCCATGCCTGACCATCCTGCTCCCGTTTCCCCCCAGCACCTTGCAGGCTGGAACTCTGCAAGCCTGAAGAAAGCTCTTTGCAAAAAAGTGCAAAATCCATGCATTTCTCACTTAAAATGAAAAATCCACATTTTTCTCAGGTAAAAGGGGAAAACCGTGGTTTTTTCTGTTTTACCATGGAAAACGGAAAACGCGGGTCCTGGTGATGACTAAACAAAGGTATCCACTAAGGACTAAACTAAAATGAAGCTCCTTGAATGCTAATTTGCCATCATTCTGAATTTACTCTCCATGGAAGTTTCACTGAAGATGCTAAGAGGAGGAAAAGAAGAGGGGGAAAAAATTCTCTCTCAACTTTACAAATCAGAAGATTGGGAGGCTTGTAATTATGGACAACTCTATAAGACTAACTCCCTTAGCAAACTATGGAACACCATCTCCGACTCTCCTTTCTTTTAAAGTAACTGACTCTCCTTTCTTTTAAAGTAATACTCCAGAAGATGTGATACTCACCATCAGGCCTCACCCAAGACACTGAACAGCACTGTATCTATTCAGCATTCAATACATTCTAACAATTAGTTACAAATGGAATATGTGCATCCCCATTTGTTAATTCTCTGAATTTGTAGCTAGCTAACACTATTCACAAACCAGTGTATATGTAAGGGAGTGAAGGGGAAAGAATGTTTAGGCTATTTTGTACCATTGTAGTAGCCTACTTTGTAAAAGATTAACTTAAACTGTAACAGGATAGTTCTGCTGGTCCCCTGTAGGAGTCAGGAAGCAATTCCCCTCCCTCATGCCACCTGCCATAGATACGTCATTGACTTATAGAGTTCTGCCCCCAGTGTACCTCCCTCAGAAGTACTGGCCACAAGTACAGGCAGGAGTTTGACTAGATAAGTGGTCCACAACTTTCTTAGAAGCTCATGGCAACCTTCAAAAAGTGGCAGCTCTCATTAACTTTTTTACTATGTAATAATAATAATAATAATAAAGCAAATCTTATGCTTCAAACAATTCAGAAAGGCCACAACAGGTCAGCATATTTTTGAAACTGTGGATTCCTACTGGAAATCTCTGGGAAATCTCATGAATCATGTGTAGGTGTTTGCACACCTAAGAATTCTAATATTGCACTGCACCCTGGGACACTCTTCAAAGGATCTCACAGCATCCTGGTGGAGAATCACTGGACCAGGGTTCTCATGGTATTTAGAAAACTGTCAGGTACCTGGCTAGCAGGTCTCTCGATTGTGCTTAGGTAAACAGATAGCCAGATTTGGGGTTAAACAAGATTTTTTCTCCACTTGGGACAAATGACAAGAACTGGCTAACATGGAAGATGGAAAATCCCAACAGAGTATGATCCTTTTTATAAATTTTATAGTACATTGGCATGATTCACATAATTTCTGCCATTGCTGCGGCCAAGGCCTGGACTATACCCTTACCTCTCCTGCTTTTACCTGTGGCACTTTATACTCCATGTTGTTTTGGGTCGAGAGAAGAGAGAGAAATGTTCTTAAAAGGGGTGGCTGCAGTGTCCAAGAGGGGCTGAAGTAGATCCTTCATGAATCCTTTTGGACAAATTTCCCTGTGACTACAGAAATCTGGACCTGGTAGCTCAGGAGGCTCTTGAGAGTCTTATGTCCTTATGAAGGAAACACATAGGAAAAGGCACAAAGGGGGCAATAGGGTTGGAACAAAACTGGTATCTAAATGTGGAATTGGGAATACAACTACTGGAATAGATTGTCTGAAGGGTAGGAATAAATAGTGTGATCTTTTTCAGTCAGAAGAACACTGTATAAAATAACCCATAATTATTTCAGTCAAGTACATAATTATGAAGGTTACTATATTTGCATGATTTAACAACTATTAAACCAATACTATTAATTTAAGAATCCACTAACAAAACTTACTAACAAATCATCTTAAAGAGTGCTTGTTTATTGCTTACTACAGTGTCAGCAAGTCAAAAATTGATCTTAAACAACAAAAGCCTGACAAAAGAAAATGCCTCCTGCACTGTCTCACACATGGAATAAAAGAGTCAAGGCTCAAATGATTGTGCTAATCTTTGACTAAAGTCATAGAAACAAGTCAGTCTTGTTAATTGCAAACATAAAACCACAAGCAAACACTAAGAAATACTCTCATTTTCTTTCCCAATGATGTTTTTATGCTAAAGCCATAACGTTTTTCTTGCCATGATTAAAAATGTGTAAAGATACATAATGAACATGTAGTATCCATGCCTATAAAGGTCAGGTTGGGAAACCAGACTATTGTTTTAGTTTAGCCAATTAATCTTACTTTACTGCTCTGTAACTTAAATGCTAAAACTATTCAGGTTTTGAAAATGTTTATTAACAGTAAGTTAGCTTAAAATTAATTACTTTTTTCCCCCTCTTGTACCCCAAGAACTGAATTTGCATGCACATATCCTGGGGAGGGAGCGGGGGGATTCAAATACTGTATTTACTCAAATATATTAATGACCCTGATTATAAGGTGACCTCCCAAAAGTTAAATTCTACAGAGAGAAAATTTACAAATTTGATATAATTTTCCAGGTACAGAATATCATTATTGGAGGTTTGTCTTGAATGTGCCCATCTCCCACTGCTACAACGGGGGGGGGGGGGGGGAAAATCGATCTTGGGGGTCAGGTAACCCCTTTGCCCTCTGTACCCCCACCTTCTTTCCCCTGTAGCCCTTTCCCCCACTCCTTACTGTCAAACCACGCTCTCCCTGAAAACATGGAAGTGAGGAACAACTTTAAAAAAGTGACAATAGTAAACATAGCTGTAGCAATTTTCATGTAGTATCCAGGGACTCAGTTCACCCAGAAATGATCCATTTCACCAGTTTTGAAACTGGTACAAGTTTTAGCACAGGTACTCCATAAAATCACTTCTAAGTAGCACTTCGGCATCTACTTACACATAGTACAAAATATGCATAATATTAATCCAAAGGCAAAAGGGTCATGATTTACCACAGTACACTAGGGTGGGCCCCAGCAGATTCAATAACACTACAAGCCATGGAGGCCCCATAGCTCAATATGTGTGTGTACTCCAGATAACCCCCACAAAAGATCCACATGCCAATTAGCTCCCCACTCATGCCTGGAACTACGTGTTCTTGTCATGAGACCTGGAATCCTCCAAAACTTGATATGCAAATCAGGCATAGGGCAACCTGGTCAGGCTTCACCTCATGGAGGGCACAGCTACACTTGATCTTAGCCCACAAGAAGCCATGTGTAACAAGCTGATAGGGAGCAACAGAGGAATTCTTGGTAAACTGGGGCCCTGTTTCGTGATGTCTGTCAGACATTTAAGGCTGGCAAGAAATAGGAATCGCTGGAAAAGACAAAGAAAGGTGAGGCTCAGCTGTGGGAGCGAAGAGGAAGCAAAAATGTATTTACTGTAGTGGTTCACCATGACTTGAAAAAGAGTGGGCAGCAAAGGGGGCTGTGCTCAATGGACACTCCCATATAGCTTATTCAGATGGATTGTATTAACCTATCCTTGGTTCCCATTAGCATGTTTGCCCCATATAGGCCATGTCATCAAGCTGTGTTAGCTGCATTCAATCAACTTCATCGTTGGTTTCCACTATTGAGCACATGCTGCTTCTGACAGCATTTTAATGATAGAAGAAAACCTCAGTAAATACATTGGCTTTTTCACATTTTAAAAACTAGTCAACAAGGAGAATCACATTTCCTGTTCATTGTTCTGACTAACCACCTATCCTCTTCAAACCACTCTATGACCTCATGTTTCCTGCTATCATATTCAAAAGTCATACATAAAACTCTAGCCATCGCTGCTTAGAGAACCTGATTTTATTTTTGAGAGATAAATAGACAAACCATTCATTACATCCCCTTTCCTTTTTCAGCATTCCTCCTATTATGTACAGAAAACAAACCAAAACAAATCCAACTCATAAATGTTATTTTATTTGAAATAACATTTACACCTACTGGTATTAGGGGTGCACTAATAGAGATTTTGGGGGACTACAGTAATAGCTGATTCTGTTCCAATTTCTGATACAGCTGCGAGCAGCTGGTAAGTCTGTTGAGGTGGACGGGGAGGGAGGTGGGAAGGGACATGGCAGGAGCAGATCAAGGCCCCTGTGGTGAATGAGTGGGGCAGGGGCTGGGGCTGGCACTGCCCAGCCAGGGTGTGGCAGGGTGAGGCACAGGATGGAGCCGTGGCTCATCCAGGGGGCGTGGGGAGGGATGTGGTGACTCCCACTGCTGTGCATACCCCAAGAAGGCACAGGTGGGGCACATGCCCCCAGGTCTGCACATGTGGGGGGGACAGGATGCCTCTGCAGGCTGGGGCCAGGGCTGTACCAGGCTCCTTCTGGTGTATGGGGGCTGCACTCAGGGTTGGAGGGTCACACTTGGGGCAGGCAGCAGCAGCACTGAGAGGGAGGTTACGGTGGGGTCTACAGCCACCCCAAATTTCACCATAGCCCCCTCCCAGCTTGCCACCTCTCACCTCAAGTGCAGCCCCATGCACCAGGAAGAGCCCTGTGCAGCTCCAGCCTGCAGAAGCATCCTGCCCCCTCCCTCTCTCACAGATCTGGGGGTGCGCACACCCCCCGTGCCCTCTTGGGGTGTGCGCAGCAGTAGGAGCCACCAGCCTGCTGCTGCCGAACAAGCCGCAGCTCCATTCCATGCCCCATCCCGCCCTGGCTGGGCTGGGCAGCACCAGCCCCAGCCCCACTTCCTCCATCAGCATGGGGAGCATTGATTTGACCCCTCATGCCCCTTCCCTCCCCCTCTACCACACCAGACTTACCAGGTGGAGGCAGCTCTCCAAGCTTCTGGGCTGTGCTCTTTGCTGCCTGCATGCTGAGCTGCGGCTGTACACACGCACAGGCATTTATCAGCCACATCAGGCCGATTTACAATACAATCAATTTTCTTTATAAATCAATGGCGATCTAATATCAGACTGATGTATTGGTGCACCTCTAATTGGCATAACTAATGGATAAACACCAAATACATTTCACAATCACCACACCAAAATTAGCATAAATTATTAACCAAAACAAAGGTTAGAAAAAACAAAAAAAAAATACAGAGTGACTTAAGCATTTGCTAAATGCTTTGTATGTCCACTCCCTCCCTCTCTAGCCCCTTGATAAATTTATATTGATTGTAATGATGTTGATCAGTTAGTTCAAAGTTTATTTAAACGGAGGCTTTCACTGCTGAAGTCAGCAGACGTGCCACTCATGACTATGTCTGTGTGAATAGACCAATTTTCCCTTCCTGGAACAAATCTTAAGCAGTCTGAAACCCAAGACTGCAATGTTTGACTTCATGAATTAAGTGCTTACTCAGCAGGCATCCAGAAGGTAATGTATTACTCCACTTAACCATGCTAGCACTTTATTATCCATTTTACATAAGAATCCATAACAATAACAAGTGTATAGCTTGACATACAGCAAAAACATATGGGTAACCAACAGATATTTTGTTTGACCCCTGTCAGACCAATTAATTTACTTAACAGAGACAAAATGCCATCAAATCAAGACACCGAAAAATTCTCTCCAATTCTGGAAAAAGCCAAAGAAAATATACTGTGAAGTGAACTGTCTAAGCTAAAAAATAAGCAGGGTGGAAGTAATTTCTATTCCTACTGTACAAGCTTTGTTTTGAGTCATTTATGGTATCAAATGCAATACTTCACAGTAAACTAATTTTATGAAATCATATAGTTGTCAGAAAGACAGCATTATTTTATTTATTATTTATAAGCCACCTATCCAGAGCTCTATTCCATTAAGCTTAAAATGAAATGAATTCCTAAGTTTCACACACAGTACAAATAACATTTAAAAAAAAAAAAATTAGTGTGACTAATGAAATCAGCTAACGCTCAAAACTGAAACATGAAGCAAAGTCAAACAAATACCAGGAATTATGTCCATATACTTTTTATACAGTCTATTTTCTAATCTTATGTATTTTGCATTAGTAAAAATACATCAATTTAGAAAACGTAATCTTAATGTTCTTTAAAATTTGTGATTATGAAGGATTACCTTCAGGATCAAAAGCAGCATACTATGGATACCAATTTTACATGCTCTTAACTGCAAAAAGAATTTTTCTGCAGCTCAATTTTCTAGTCACATGACAAGATAATGTATGCGATTAAATCATTTAAAATTTCTCATGATAGGAACATGCAGTTATGGAGTTTGTGTCACCATTTTCATTAAGTTTTTCATGTTGGATCTAAGATCCCAGAGGTTCCTAGAACAAAAACTTGTTTTCTGTAAAACTATGTAAAGTGAGTACACTGAAGAGCTACAAAACCTAAATGAAAAAGCAAAACTTCTTTACAATGTCAAGCCAAACACTATGTGCTCCAAGATTTGTACTGCTGTAAATAGTCTGAAAACTTTATGTGCTATAATATCATAGCCCTGTTTTAAGAATGAATCATTTTACTTGCACTCAGAAATTCTGTTGATATAATTTTATCTTCCATGAAAAAGCAGATCAATGAATATTTGTGGCAGCTGGTGCCTTGACTATTCTGTAAACTATATTTAATATTAAATTGTATTCATTCTAGCATAGGCTATATAAATTGCACATCATCTAAGGGCTTATCTACAAAGGGGAAGCTATTATGAAATAAGCTGGAATGCAAATTTAAAGCGCAATAGCTATTCCTGGCTTGCGCTTATTCAGCATCAAGTACAGTCCACTTCCAAAGTGTATAGTTACACATACATGCACACACACACACACAGGCACAAGTAAACTTACAGTCCCTCGCAGAGACGCTCAAGCCTGCTCTGGTGCAGCCTGCCTCCCAAGCTAGTAGTAGTGTAGCAGCACACACATGGTACTTTAGGCAAGCTTATTAGCAGCACTGAGAGTGCCAATTAGCCCATCACTGGACTAAGCTGCTTCCAGTTTAAAAAGCAGGCTGTCTAAAGCAGTGCAGTATGTTTGAGGGCATTGCTGCAGAGCAGAACTGTTCAACTTTGAAGTGCCTGGGAGGCGGCACAGCCCTCGCACCGCACTAGCAAGGACCATACCAGTGGGGGCCATGGACCTTAAGGGTTACATTTATGCCCCTCCCCTCCCCCCACACATATTGCACCAAGCACACAGGTGTACCCCACCCATTAGGGCTGGACAAAGCTTTGGTCCCCAATTCAATTCGGCAGAGATTCGGCCCGATTTGGTGGCCAAATCTCAGAATCTGAATAGAAGCAGAAGACCATTTAATCGCTCTAAATTGAATTGGAACCTCCCCCCCAAATCGATTCGGAGAGATTCGGCAATTTGAATAGACAGCTTTAAATGTTTTTTCTACATACCCAAGGTAGCACGTGGCCTGTGAATGCTGCTATGCTGCGGTGGATGGAGCATCCCACAGGATGCTCGGCAGCAAACCCGGAAGTGGACCAGAAGCATTTCCGGGTCCGCCGGGGAGCATGCTGGCCCCCCCCCGCACTCCTCTGGCTCAGTGACTGCTGCCTCCTGGGTCTCGGGGGGGGGGGGGCGGGCACCTGGGGTAGCCCTGCGGCTGATCTCCGAGCCGGGAGGGTGCGGGGGGGGGGCGAATGCTCCCTGGCAGACCCGGAAGTGGACTCCCCACTGTACTCCATGCCCTCCTACTGCACCCTGGCTCACCCTTCGCTTCCCAGCTGTGAGATCCCCCAGTATATCATGCCACTCATGCACCCTGGACCGCAGGCTCCCCTATGCTGCATTGCCAGGGGAAGGAACAAGAAGCAGTCTGGAGCTCCCAGTTGCTGCTGCAGCTGAATCAATGGATGGGGGGAATGGAAATGGGGTGGGAGCCTGTAATTTAACCCCTCATGGATGTATGCAACTCACTAGCCATCAGTTGGACAGTCCTGCTGCACAGAATAGAGCAAGTTTACTGAGTATAGATAGTATAAGCAGTCATTCAGTGGGAGCATCTACATGTGTTTTAGCATGGAGTAAACTCCGGTGCATATCTTGCCAACAAGTATTGCTCCCAGGCAACATGTTTAAACGTGCACCCATGACTGCAGCACACTGAGCCAGATCAGAGCAGTCCCAGCTGGCAGAGGGCCCAGGGGGTCAGCCTGCCAGCACAGGGCTGCTCTGACCAAGCTCAATGTGCTGCAGAGGGGTTGGCTGCAACACAAAGGTGCTTCAGTGCAGGGCTAGCTGGCAGGCAGCCCTCATACTTAGGCACCCACATGCCCCAGCCAGGTCCATTAGCATCTACACGTGCACTGCTGAGCACAAAAGAACTCAGCTGTAGGACAGTACTCATATTTACAAGTACTAACCTGCAGTGGAGTTAATTAGTTTCCTGCAGCCTAACAGGGCCACATGTGTAAACACTAAGACTTTACTGTGGAGCTAAACAGAAAGCTCCACAGTAAATGTCTTGTGTAGATGCACCCAGTTTGAAATACAAATGCCCACAGAGTTTTGTGAAATAGCTATTCCCATCTATTTCTCTATGTAGAAAAAGATTAATGTTAGTGCAAAAAGACACACGCATACTCCAAGAGAATTATTCAGATGGCAATTTGAAATGGAGACTTGTCAAAAGGCTGCAAAATGTCACCGTTAATTAAGTTGTGTTTAATTGGTATGTATGTATTTATGTATAAGATTTGTGTACCTAATTTAAAAGTCTAAAATGCTTTGAATGTATGCGTTTTAAATTGGTTAAATACCAAACAACAGTGCCTGTATAAAAAGCAGTGGATCCAAAGAAAGTAGGTATCTGTTATCAACTGTAGCCATGTAAGGTTATTTGAACTGCAGGCTGAGGTAAGTCTTCATCAGCATGCCACGATAAAGCAGGGGCTGTTAGAGCCCTCTCCAGCTATAGGAGACCACTCAGGGCAAACCTGATGCCAACTGTATAATTTGATCAGCCATAAGAGATAGGCAGCGATAAGACAAATACTTTTTATAATGGGCAAAGAACATTTTTTTTAAATTTAGATTTTCAATTATCTCAAGCCACGAATTGTAAATACTTTCAGATATGAATACTTCTGCTCAGTATACTGATAACATTTTTAAGCTGCTGTTTGTATGTGATATCCACTTCATCAGTTCCATGCCAAATACATTATATAAAAAGTTATGGTATTACTAGGAGACTTAATCTGATGATGATTGTGGAGAAAACTAATCTTTGAACACAGAGGAGACCAATCAAGTGAAAGGAAACAGAAAGAGCACCCTAGCAAATACCTCAGCTCAAAAGGTACAGTGAAGAAGTTCTCAATATATCAGTTTAGAACAAAGAGAAACATAAGTAGTAACGAGTGCACACAGGAAAAACATTTTTAGTGAAAAGTCTGTACTAGTTTCTGCAAAAGAATTTTGGAGGTGAAATATGCTTCAGTTCTTCTAAAATTCAGCAAAATAAACTGCAATATAAATTGGTATAGCCACAAACTTCACCAACCAAAACCCTTAGCTGTGTATTTAAATTGGTCTGAGAAGTCAAATGGCAGCTATTTTATTGTTGTCTGTTCCTGACACTATATAATGATGAAATCATTGAAAATTGTAGCTCAGGGCTTTGAAAGGCAATTTCTCACTCAGTTGGAACAAAACAGAACTAGTACTCAATTTTTCATTTACTTGGAGGTTAATTTGATTACTGATCTTAGAAACTGTCTGGTCAGGGTGAATGAGAAATGTTAGTTAGAAACAATTTAGAGACTCAATGGCAACTTGACTTTTTTACTAGAGGGGAAATATATACAGTACGTAGCACCAGCACAGCAGAATGAGTTTTGAAGACTAATGTAATCATTAAATGCACTAATGCAGAGATTTCTTCTCATAAGTGAACTGAATGTTTGAGAAGTGCCAAATGGAAAGCTCCCTGACCCTTCGCTCCAAGTCCCTGTCAAATACATCATCAGCTTCTCTGTCACTCAATTCCAAAACATGGGAAAGTAGTCTTCAGCTGTTCCCTCTTATTTCAGCAAATGGTCATGTCCAAATTTTGCTGCTTCTTCATTGAACCATTTTTATGCCTACACAACTTGAACTGTTATTTCAAGACTTTCAGCACAACTTCCTCCTCTTCAGTTAACTTGCATCAGTTTTTCACCTGCCCAAAGGGACCACCCTTCCGAATATGATGCGGGATGACCAGGATGAAGATAAATATATGCCCACCACTGGTGTGGACCTTGTGAGGGAGCCTCTTGAGAGGCTGGACCCCCATAAATCAGCTGGTCCGTATAGGCTGCACCCAAGAGTGCTAAAGGAACTAGCAAACATCATAGCGCAGCCACTGGTGAGGATATTCAAGAACTCATGGCACTTGGGCCAAGTACCTGAAGGTTGGAAGAGGGCCAACATGATGCCTATCTTCAAGAAAGGGAGGAAAGACGACCCGGGAAACTGCAGGGCAGTCAGTTTGACCTCAATTCCTAGGAAGATTTTGGAAAACATTATCAAAGAAGCCATTCTTGACAGGCTAACAGAAGGCAACATTCCGAGGGATTGCCAGCACAGGTTTGTTGCGGGTAGGTCTTGCTTGACCAATTTCATTTCCTTCTATGACCAGGTGGCATATCACTTGGACAAAAGGGAAGAGGTTGATGTCATATACTTGGACTTTAAAAAAGCTTTTGACCTGGTGCTGCATGATGTCCTCATGGAAAAATTGGGCGACTACTCCACAGTCCAATGGCTGGGGAATTGGCACCAAAGTTGGACTCAGAAACTGGTAGCTGACAGAACCAAATCAGCATGGCACTTGGTGACTAGTGGCATCCCCCAAGGTTCCATTCCTGGCCCTGTACTCTTTAATGTCTTCATAAAGAATCTAGACACTGGTGTCAAAAGTGGACTAGCCAAGTTTGCTGACGACACCAAACTTTGGGGAAGAGTGTCCACACTTGAGGATAGGCTGGTTATCCAGGCAGACCTCAATGGGCTTGCAAGATGCTCCACCTTGGGAATAAAAACCTGCATCACACTTATAGGCTCAGCAGTGCTACACTCGCTAGCACCATGACCAAAAGAGACTTGGGGGTCATGATTGACCACAAGATGAATATGAGACACTAATGTGATACCACAACTGGCAAAGCAAACAAAACTCTGGCTTGCATTTACTGACGCATCTTGAGCAAGACACAGGATGTCATCCTCCTGCTGTACTTGGCCTTGGTGAGGCCGCAGCTGGAGTACTCATCCAATTCTGGGCTCCACAATTCAGGAATTATGTGGAGAAGCTTGAAAGAGTTCAGAGGAGAGCCATGCGCATGATCAGAAGGCAAGAGAACAGGCCTTATGAAGAGGAGGGGTGTGCTATGGGACTTTTCAGCCTGGAAGAGCACAAGCTCAGGGGTGACTTGGTGGCAGCCTGTAAGTACATAAAGGGTGTTCATCAGGATCTGGGGGAATGCCTGTTCACTTGAGCATCCCAAGAGATGACAAAGTCCAATGGTCACAAACTCCTTCAAGACTGTTTTAGGCTGGATATCAGGAAAAACTTATTTACTGTCTGAGCCCCCCAAGGTCTGGAACAGTCTCCTCCCAGAGGTGGTGCAAGTACCTACTCTGGATACTTTCTAGAAACATCTGGACATTTATCTTGATGGAATCTCTTGACGCTAGCTGACTTCTCTGCCCCTTGGGCAGGGGGCTGGACCTGATGATCTTACAAAGTCCCTTCCAGCTCTAATGTCTATGAAATCTATTAAACTAATTCACACAGACATACAGCCATTAGGATGATCTGACCATCGCCTTACTTTTCAAATTGCTCCTGAGCTCCATACCTTCTTTACTGGAGTAAGTTAAAGATTCTTATCCCTGCTGCTTCCCAACCTGTCTGCCCATTTGAAGCTATCCTGTTCCTCATGTATATGCCTTCTTAAAACATGAAACTCCACAAGTGGGGGGGACCCCCACCTTGCCAATAAGCTACTACTCTAAAATTTCTACTTCTACCATGCTGTGTTCTTTTACGGACTAAAAATATCACCTTATTGACATTATATCTACTTTTTTACACCTACAGCCCCCTGCTACAGTATTATTTCTACTAACATATTAATTTGTTGTGACCCAATACAACAATACGAGGCAAACAGGATAAGAAACAGGCTTCGCCCAAAAGTGCTGTTCATCTAAATAGCAGATAAGTGATTAAGGCAGTGGCTCAACTATTATAGGCTCAGAACACCCCTCATTAAACACAAGTTAAGACTCTCACAAAATGCCAGCTCTTATCTTTCTCCTGCTTTGTTTTTTCTTACTATGAAAAAAATAAAACTATTCTTTTTGCAAATAACTCAGAAAGATCACAACCACTCAGAATGCATTGACTCTGTATCTTGTGAATCAAACATAAATCCACAGACAGAAACTTCATATTTAGATACTTGCACACCCAACAGTGCTAATATTTCATGCATCTCAGGTCACTCTTAAAAGGATCTCAAAGCACCCTGATTGAGAATCACTGAGTTAAGGGATAACGTACAAGCTGAATGAACAGAGTGAAGATCGAGAGACATCATGTTAGTGACATGATTTCAGTTTTGTGTCAGCATTTTGCAATACTCTTCTGCATTTTTTTTTTTGGAGGGGGGAGGGGAATAGAAGACACTGGAAGAGGACTAGCTAAATACTACGGGTGCACAAAATGGGCCATATTTGATTCGGATTTGACCCAAATCAGGGACGGTGATTCAATTCATTGATTCCGACCACTGACCCGAACTCATCTCATGGAAAAACTGGCCAACTGCGGCCTCGGCTACATCACAGCCCGCTGGCTGAGGAACTGGCCCCGAGGTCAGACCCAGAGAGTGGTGGTTGACGAAAGTCAATCACTGTGGTGTGCCATGACCAGTGGGTCCATCCTTGGGCCAATTCTTTTCAACATCTTCATTAATTTTTTATGCCCTTGTGGGGTCTGCTCCCTTTTGGGGTCTCTGCCACGCCAGCTGGAGAAGCTCCAGGCCACAGTCCAGAGACTGCGTGCCATCAGGGACTGCGAGCAGGAGATAGACTCCTACTGCCAGGCCCTTCTCCCCGGGAGGCGGAGGATAGACCACAGTCTCCCTCCAGGGCAAAGGACTCCGGGACCTCCCGCTCTGTCCAGCCAGGGGCATGGACCACGGTAGTCAAGGGCCCTAAGGCCCACCGCACCAAGGCCCCTGCCCCGCCGGAGCTGAGCAACAGGTATGCACCTCTTGCTGCTCCAGCAGAGCCTGCTGAGTTGCCGGCTCCCACAGGCAACATGGGCCCAACTGCAGCTCCCGCCCCTGCTCTCCCCAAGACAAAACGTAAGGTGTTTGCTGTGGGAGACTCCCTCCTGAGGGGGACTGAGGGGGCAATCTGCCACCCCGACCCCTTAGCCCGGGAAGTCTGCTGCTTCCCGGGGGCCCGCATCCGGGACATTGCGGAGAGGATCCCAGAGCTCCTCAAACCCACAGACCACTGTCCCATGCTCCTAATTCATGTGGGCACCAATGACATGGCTCGGAGCGCTCCCAGCCGGGTCATGAGGCGCTACAGGGATTTGGGAGCAGGGCTAAAGGGTCTGGGGGCACAGGTGGTGTTCTCGTTGATTCTCCCAGTCTCAGGCTATGGGCCGAGGAGGGAGAGGAGGATCCACGTGGTCAACCAAAGACTGCGGCGCTGGTGTCGTCGGGAAGGCTTTGGCTTTCATGACCACAGCCCGCTCTTTGGCGAGAGAGGCAGCGAGCTGCTGGGAATAGATGGCCTCCACCTCTCTCCCCTAAGGAGGAGGCTCTTCTCAGCTAGACTGGCTGACCTGCTCCACCGGGCTTTAAAATAAGCCCGCTGGGGGACGGGGGACTACTGCCACTGCTGGCCCGCTGAGCAATCCTTGCAAAGCCAGCAGTTCAAGGCACTTAAAGGGAGCCCACCCCTGCCCCAGCCCTGGTAAAATCTGTGGGCAACAAAGGAGCCCCCCAGGGGGCACTTGCCTGCCTGTACACAAATGCCAGGAGCTTGGGGAATAAGCAGGAGGAGCTCATCCTCCTGCTCAATGCAAATAATGATGGTGTCATAGGGATAACGGAGACCTGGTGGGACTCCACCCATGACTGGACCACGGGTATAGATGGCTATACCCTGTACAGGAGGGATCATGTAGAGAAAAGGGGCAGGGGTGTAGCTCTCTATGTTAAGGAAAGCTACACGTCCCTGCAAGCCGATATTGGCGACCAGGGTGGACGGCTAGAGACCCTCTGGGTTAAAATCCATATGGAACACAGCACAGGGGACACAATGGTGGGAGTCTACTACAGACCTCCCACCCAAAGTCCTGAGCTTGACCAGGAGTTTGCCCGGGAACTGGCTGAGGCCGCATGCTCCAGGACCACGGTTGTCATGGGTGACTTCAATTACCCGGACATCTCGTGGAAGGATCGCTCAGCAAAATCTGAGCGGTCGCAAAGCTTCCTCTTGCACGTGGATGACCTCTACCTGACTCAAGAAGTCTGTGGGCCAACGAGAGGCAAAGCGCTGCTCGACCTGGTACTGGCTACTGGGGATGACCTAGTCGGCAATCTAGTGATCGATGGGAAGCTGGGTGACAGCAACCATGAGCTGATCACCTTCACCATCCGCCGAAAAGCTGGCAAGTCAGTCAGCAACACGCAAGTCCTTGACTTCAGGAAAGCCAACTTTGACAAGCTCAGAAGGTTTGTCAGTGAGGCCCTAAGGGACTGCGACCACAGGGAGAGGGGAGTTCAAGAAGAGTGGTTGCTCCTCAAGGGAGCGATCCTCAACGCACAAACTAAGTCTATTCCATCTCGGAGGAAAGGCAGCAAGAGAGCACAGCAGCCCCCCTGGCTCTCCAGGGACCTAGCAGACCTCCTGAGGCTAAAAAGAAAGGCCTACAAAGGATGGAGGATGGGAGTCACCTCCAAGGAGGATTATGCTGCACTGGTCCGGTCCTGTAGGGAGCATACCAGGAAAGTCAAGGCTGCAACTGAACTCCAACTAGCTTTGAGCATCAAGGACAATAAAAAGTCCTTTTTCAGATATGTGGGGAGCCAGAGGAAAAGCAGGGGCAATGTTGGATCCCTGCTGAACCAGATGGGGCAACTGACGCCCAGGAAAAAGCCAACCTATTAAATAGGTACTTTGCGTCGGTCTTTCATCAGTCCCATGGGATGCCCATGCCCGCTACGGGACAGCGAAATCCGGGTGAGGGTGATCCCTTGCCCTCCATTGATGCTGACTTCATGAAGGAACATCTTGAGAAGCTGGATACCTTCAAGTCAGTCGGCCCTGACAATCTTCACCCCAGGGTACTCGAGCTAGCGAGCATCATAGCCCAGCCTCTAGCACGCATCTTTGAAAACTCTTGGCACTCTGGTGTAGTGCCCAAAGACTGGAAGGCCAATGTGGTGCCTATCTTCAAGAAAGGGAGGAAAGCAGATCTGGCTAACTATAGGCCCATTAGCCTGACTTCTATCCCGGGGAAGATCTTAGAAAAGTTTATCAAAGAGGCCATCCTTAATGGACTGGCCGACGTCAACATCTTAAGGGATAGGCAGCACGGGTTTGTTGCCGGTAGGTCTTGCTTGACCAATCTCATTTCCTTCTACGATCAGGTGACCTATCACCTGGACAAGGGAGAAGAGATTGATGTCATATATCTTGACTTCAAAAAAGCCTTCGATCTGGTTTCCCATGATCACCTCTTGGAGAAACTGGCCAATTGTTGCCTTGGGTCCTCCACAATCCACTGGCTGGAAAATTGGCTCCGGGGTCGGACCCAGAGGGTAGTAATTGATAGTAGTCACTCATCGTGGTGTCCTGTGACCAGTGGGGTCCCCCAAGGCTCTGTCCTTGGATCCATACTGTTCAACATCTTCAATAATGATGTGGACACTGGAGTCAGAAGCGGACTGGCCAAGTTCGCCGATGACACCAAACTTTGGGGCAAAGCATCCACACCAGAGGACAGGCGGGTGATCCAGGCTGACGATCCAGGCTGACCTGGACAGGCTCAGCAAGTGGGCGGATGAGAATCTGATGGTGTTCAACGCCGATAAATGCAAGGTTCTCCACCTTGGGAAGAAAAACCCGCAGCATCCTTATAGGCTCGGCACTGCTATGTTGGCTAGCACTATGCAAGAAAGAGACTTGGGGGTCATCATTGACCACAAGATGAACATGAGCCTGCAGTGCGATGCTGCGGCTAGTAAAGCGACCAAGACGCTGGCTTGCATCCATAGATGCTTCTCAAGCAAATCCCGGGATGTCATTCTCCCCTTGTTCTCGGCCTTAGTGAGGCCGCAGCTGGAGTACTGCATCCAGTTTTGGGCTCCACAATTCAAAAAGGATGTGGAGAAGCTTGAGAGAGTCCAGAGAAGAGCCACGCGCATGATCAGAGGTCAGGGAAGCAGACCCTACGATGACAGGCTGAGAGCCCTGAGGCTCTTTAGCCTGGAAAAGCGCAGGCTCAGGGGTGATCTGATGGCCACCTATAAGTTTATCAGGGGTGACCACCAGTATCTGGGGGAACGTTTGTTCACCAGAGCGCCCCAAGGGATGACAAGTAGGTCGAATGGTCATAAACTACTACAAGACCGTTTCAGGCTGGACATAAGGAAGAATTTCTTTACTGTCCGAGCCCCCAAGGTCTGGAACAGCCTGCCACAGGAGGTGGTTCAAGCGCCTACATTGAACACCTTCAAGAGCAAACTGGATGCTTATCTTGCTGGGATCCTATGACCCCAGCTGACTTCCTGCCCTTTGGGCAGGGGGCTGGACTTGATGATCTTCCGAGGTCTCTTCCAGCCCTAATGTCTATGAAATCTATGAAATTAATGATGTGGACATTGGTATCAGAAGCGGACCAAGTTTGCTGATGACACCAAACTTTGGGGTAAAGCACCCACATCCAAGGACAGGATGGTGATCCAAGCCGACCTTGACAGGCTCGGAAAACGAGCGGACGAAAACCTGATGGCCTTCGACACTGAAAAAATGCAAGGTACTCCACCTTGGGAAGAAAAACCCACAGCATTCTTATAGGCTTAGGAGTGCTACGCTTGCTAGCACCATGGCCAAAAGGGACTTGGGGGTCATGATTGACCACAAGATGAATAAGAGCCACTAATGTGATGCTGCAGCTGGCAAAGCTCTGGCTTGTATCCCTAGATGTTTTTCTAGCAAATCCCAGGATGTCATCCTCCCACTGTACTCAGCCTTGGTGAGGACGCAGCTGAAGTACTGCATCCAGTTCTGGGCTCTACAATTTAAAAAGGATGGAGAAGCTTGAGCGAGTCCGGAGGAGAGCCACACATATAATCAGAAGGCAGAAAAACAGGAGTTATGGTGAAAGGCTGAGAGCTATGACACTCTTCAGCCTGGAAAAGCGCAGGCTCAGGGGGGACCTGGTGGTGCCTATAAGTATATAAGGAGTGTACATCAGGATCTGAGAGAACACCTGTTCACCGGAGTGCCCCACAGGATGACAAAGTCAAATGGTCACAAGCGCCTCCAAGGCTGTTTCAGGCAGGACATACGGAAGAACTTTTTTACTGTCCGAGCTCCCAATGCCTGGAACAGACTGCCACCAGAGGTGGTGCAAGTACCTACTCTGGACTCCTTTAAGAGTCAATTGGACATTTATCATGCTGGAATCCTGTGACCCCAGCTGACTTCCTGCCCCTGGGGAAGGGGGCTGGACTCCATGATCTTCCGAGGTCCCTTCCAGCCCGAATGTCTATGAAATCTATGAAATCTGTGGTTCGGCCTAATCAGACGCTGAAGATTTAACACCAATTCAGAGAATCAACGATTCAGACAGACACAGCTTTAAACGTTTTTTTTTTCTACATACCTCAAGGTACCAGGCGCAGCTTGTGAATGCTGCGATGCTGGGGTGGATGAGCATCCCACAAGAGTGCGGGGGGGGGGCCCACATACTTAGCGGCAAACCTGGAAGTACTTCCAATCCACTTCCAAGTCCGCTGGGGAGCACAGTGGGGGGCTCCCCTGCGCCCCCTGGCTGGGCAATCAGCCATGGGGGGACCCCAGGTTAATGTTGGCCTACACCCAGGAGGCACCAGTTGCTGAATGGGCGGGGGGCATGAGGGGGCCCCTCCCAACATGCTCTTCAGCGGACCCGGAAGTGCTTCAGGTCTGTTGCCAAGCGCGCTGGGGAGCCCCCCCAATGCACCTGTGGGATGCTCCATCCATCCCAGTACTACAGCATTCACGAGCTGCCTGCTACCTAGAAGTACGTAGAAAAAACATTTAGAGCTGTGTCTATGTCCGAGGGTTCCGATTCAATTTGGAGAGATTAAAGGGTCTCCTGATTAGATTCGGATTTGGAGATTCGGCCACTGAATTGGGACGAATCGAATCAGGGACTGAAGCTCCAAACAGCCCTACTAAACACAGATCAAAAGGAGGAACAGAGAGAGCATGGAGAGTAGACAGTCAGGAGTGAGAGGGAGTTGGATCAAATAGCCAATGAGGAGAGGGAGCGAAGTGCCCAGAATAAACTGTAGAACGTTTTCAGACATGTAGGTATCATAAAGCTTCTCCTGCAGCTGGTCCTCTGTTCGAGTTTCTGGGCTGCCCTTTCCAAGTACTTTTTCTTCCCCAAGACGACACGGTAAGGATTATATAGCTCCATTTATATTCAGAGTGAGCAGTGTCACCTAAGTAATTCTGGGTCTTGAGATGGTACATGCAGTATGAAAGGGGAAGAGAATTACCCCATGTGCTACCTAAAATGAGGATGTGCAACATCTGAGACAGTAAACAATTACCACCCTATTGCATATTATGATAAATAGTTCCAAAGAATCCAAGTAGTGTCTTAGCAATAAAAATAAATAAATACAAATCACTGCAGCAGTCCCATCCACACATTTCTAGGAGACTATTTCTAGGTAAAGAGAGTACGCTCACTTTGAGGCCCTTTATTCTACTTGCCTCTTCCCTGACAGTAGTTATATCTTCCAAAAAGCTGATACTACCTTCTGATGGGTAAAGAACAGGCATTGCATGCATACAATGTGCCCATATTACTTATATAGCAGGAGGTGCAGTTAGTGTGACAGAATTTCATAATAACCCCCTCCCCCCTAACAAAACTATCAAAATCCACAGGTCACACACATTTTATGACCAGGTTACAAAATGCCTGGACGCAGGAGTAGAGGTGGATGTCGTATACTTAGACTTCAGGAAGGCCTTCGATACGGTATCCCACCTCATAACGGTGAACAAGTTAAGAGGCTGTGACTTGGACGACTACACAGTCCGGTGGGTGGCGAATTGGCTAAAGGGTCACACCCAGACAGTCACAGTGGATGGGTCGATTTCGACCTGGAAGGGTGTGGGCAGTGGGGTCCCGCAGGGCTCGGTCCTTGGACCAACACTCTTTAATGTCTTCATCAGAGACTTGGACGAGGGAGTGAAGTGTACTCTGTCCAAGTTTGCAGATGACACAAAACTGTGGGGAGAAGTGGACACGCCGGAGGGCAGGGAACAGCTGCAAGCAGACCTGGACAAGTTGGACAAGTGGGCAGAAAACAACAGAATGCAATTCAACAAGGAGAAATGCAAAGTGCTGCACCTAGGGAGGAAAAATGTCCAGCATACCTACTGCCTAGGAAATGACCTGCTTGGTGGCATGGAAGTGGAAAGGGATCTTGGAGTCCTAGTGGACTCCAAGATGAACATGAGTCGGCAGTGTGACAAAGCCATCAGAAAAGCTAACGGCACTTTATCGTGAATCAGCAGATGCATGACGAATAGATCCAAAGAGGTGATACTTCCCCTCTATCGGGCACTGGTCAGACCGCAGTTGGAGTACTGCGTGCAATTCTGGGCGCACTTCAAGAGAGATGTGGATAACCTGGAGAGGGATCAGAGAAGGGCCACTTGTATGGTTAAGGGCTTGCAAGCCAAGCCCTACGAGGAGAGACTAGGGCACCTGGACCTTTTTAGCCTCCGCAAGAGAAGGTTGAGAGGCGACCTTATGGCTGCCTATAAGTTCATCACGGGGGCACAGAAGGGAATTGGTGAGGCTTTATTCACCAAGGCACCCCTGGGGGTTACAAGAAATAATGGCACAAGCTAGTAGAGAGCAGATTAGGCTGGACATTAGGAAGAACTTCTTCACAGTTTGAGTGGCCAAGGTCTGGAATGGGCTCCCAAGGGAGGAGGTGCTCTCCCCTACCCCGGGGGTCTTCAAGAGGAGGTTAGATAGGCATCTAGCTGGGGTCATCTAGACCCAGCACTCTTTCCTGTTTATGCAGGGGGTCAGACTCAATGATCTATTAAGGTCCCTTCCGACCCTAACATCTATGAATCTATGACTCTCTCTCTCAAATGTAGTAAACCTCATCCATGGAAACTGTGTGGGTAAAACTAAACAAAAACTATGCACCAGAATGAATTGTGATAAAATAAAGGACAGACACTAGAATACAGGTAGGAGAATATTTTTCATAGAAAAATCACTCTTGTCTGACTTCATATTTCTCATGTTTAAGGGAAATTTTAAAAGATACCTCCAAAACAGCCTGGGAACAAAAATTCATTAGCCTACTAGCTACTAACAACCCTGGACTTAACAGACAACGACTTCATGGCCCATTAGTCTACCTCATATTTGCTCATCTCTACACTTCACAGTTAATTCCCCTGAATGGTCTTGCTCTTTCACTTACCAGATTTCTCCTGCATCTCATTTGTTGGCTACCTGGTAATTTCTTTTATACACTTGTTCCATCTCCTATTTGGCTCTACTGTGTCTGTTTCTTTCCTAGAGACCGGAGGGAGGGGACTGTGGTACCCAAAAGCTTGTCTAAGCCTAGCCCAATATATGACATCACCCATAAAAATCCTTGCCTTTGTGATAAATATAACGCCTCCCTTGACCATCATGCCAAAACTTAAAAAAAAGATTTTGCTAAGGTAAGCATTTGAAGTTAAAAATCAGGTCCTCCTCAAATAAGGCATTTGCTTCCACTTTACAGCTGTCTACCATGCAAAACAGAACAAGCATCAGCTCTGAGTGGGTACCTGCTTTTGTACCTTTAACAAAATCATAATCTGAAATCCATTGCCTGAGAAACATGTAGAATACAAGTAAACGAGCAAACTCACTGACCAGCAAAGATGAAATCAAGCAACCAGTCTTATTCCTGTTAATATTGGTCAACACTGAGGATAACTACTTACTACTACTGTCAGTCCAAGTGGCCCGGTTCAAGTGATTATGGTCGATGCATTGGTACCAAAAGGTCCAAACCAACTGATGAGCTATGTGGGGTTCAATATGATGCCATGTGATGGAAGATGTTTCCAGTTTGTCTTTTTAAAGCCTAACAAATTACAGAGAAACTACACTAAAATGCAGAGTTAAGCACTCAAAAGTTAAGACATGCCTATGCAATCTTCATTTGCCCCCTTGTACAGGTACTTTGAAACATAATCCTCAGTTACAAAGTCAAGTGCTATTTTTCCACAGGGTCCCTGCCCCTTCCATTGTGCAAGAATAATGGCTTTGTGCATGAAATTACTGTTGTACAATAAAGGAGGCCGATGTCTTCGGACCCTGCACTGCCCGTTGCACAAGTTGGAAGGTGTGTAGTGAAGAAGGAAGGAGACTATAAAAGAGAGGATGATCTCAGGCTGTGTACACACTCACATGATCTGGGAGAACTCTTGAAGGGTTCATTCTCTCAGTAGAGAAACTTACCTAGTGACCCTTGTACTGACATTTGAGCTGAATAGCGAAGACCCTGAGGTGCTGACAGTGGCCTGGCAGGGGGTCCCAGAGCACCAAGTGTTGCAATCCAGGCAGGGGGCATGGGGTCTGTTGGGTCTGACAGGGGTTGAGGGGGAAGTGGCAGGGGGACTGCCCACTTCTGCTCAGTCCTCCAGCTTTGAGCTTCCCACTCCATGTTTTAGCCTTGCTACAGGTAGGCAAGGAGCTGTGATCCTCAGCACCAGGTGCTGCAGTCTAGGAAGGGGTCAGCCAGGTCCAGGTGCAGGGAGTGAGTAGGAGGGCTCGGGGGGGGGAGGGGGTGGAGGGAGGAGAGGCTAGTTCCACTCTGGCCTGCGCATATTCTGGGCTGTTTGGGTCCACAATAGGGTGGAGTTGACTGTGCCTGAAAAAGTTGGGAATAGAATATCCCCAATCTATTTCTATGATTCTATGAACCCTGAAGTAATTTGGCACTGGGCTCTTCCACCCTGAAGTACTCAGAGGACTGCTTGGCCTAAGATTGATACACTATCTCCTTGGACCCATGGGGGAAGAAGGGTAGTAAAAGCTCACTGGGATTCCAATAAACTACTCTGTGGTTTTTCTCAGATGGGTACTTATACAGATGTTCAGTCTCCTGAGAGATGTTCTCCCAGGAGCCATTTCATGCGGGTTGTTCCCAAGTTATTTTCTTCCAGAGCAGGCATTTTTGCTCTAGGAGAAAAATCATGAATGCCATACACTCATGGTTTCTCCTGGGAGAAAAGCAACTCTCCCAGGAGAAACAAAGTCTGTACATATATACATATATGTATGCATGCAGTTGAATGTTGCCCTACAAAATTCCATTCTATTTTTGACTCCACCAGAATTTCTATACGATACGTATCACTTAATCCAAATCTTCCATAGATGTTCACTGACTTCAGCGCTTCAGTTCTTGAGATGAGACCCTGAGGTCTGATCTGTAAAAGTGCTGAGCATTCTGGGCAGGGTAGTTAAGTTTTTGAAAAAAATCAAGGGCTGGAGGTCTCAAACTCAGATTCCAAAATTACTAGATAAATCCACTTGAACTGTGCGCCTCAGGTCCTCGTCTACAAAATGGAAATAATATCCACTTGCCACACAAAGTAGCGTTTTTGAACTATTTGTTACCTATAATACACACTATATAAAAGTCCACAAATAGATGTCAAATAAGGTACATTAAAACAAGGGAAAATATTTAATAGCTACGTATTAAGTAAACTCCATTTGCTCTATGTACTGACTGAGACTAGATTCCTTAGGAAAAAAAATGTGATTACGTTATGAAAGATTTTCATAATCAAACTGGGCAGAACTCGTATTTTTGTTTGCTAGAAACTTTAGAAAAAAATAGTTGAGAATGAAAAGAACTTACAATTTTTTTTTAAATCCAAGAAATTGTTTTGTGTCAAAAGAAATTATTTGAGTTTTTATATTTTTTCATAAAAAAAACTGAAATTTAAGCAAAGACATTTCAAAAACTGACAAATGAAAGCATTTTGTTTAGACGATGTCAAAATCAGCCTTTTGAATTTTTGGAATGTGTTTTTAATTGCCAAACAAACAAATAAAAATCAGCAAACTGACACATTTACAAAATATTTCAATGTCTAAATATGCATTTTTTGCCAAAAATTCTTCTACATGAAACTGTTCACACAAGTGCAGGCACCCAAGGGACAACAACAGAGGTTTTTCAACTTCTCAGCATTTAACTTTGTAATCTTATTAGTTCTTTCCCACAGGTTTTTTTTTGGTTCTTAATGCATACAGTGATACGCTTCACAGATTTTCATTGGTTTTGAGATACAAAATGACAAACTTTTTTCTGATTATACAAAGTCACAAACTTGCTGTAGGTAACATTTCTCTCTACTGTGCCTGCCACGTCCACTATTCTTTTATGCAGACTGGTAAGAGCCCAGCTCTCCGAACACTTCAAATAGATAACATTTAAAGGAATTAAGTTATTACTTTTTTCTCTCTCTGCTTTAACTTTACTGCCCTCATGGAAAATGTATTATGTGCAAATGTAAGTTTACAATTAAAACCAAGTAAGGTCAAATTTTTGTCCTGCTTGTCTAGACAGTTTAATGCAGTATGCATGAAAATTAAGGGGTACAATGAACTTCAGGCATCACCAAGGCACCTGCTGTAAGTCTACAGAATCAATATAAAAAGCCCAAAAGAAAAGACAGAATAGGCATAGCATTTGGGTTTATTAACCTTTCCTCCCAACTGTGTATTGAGTAACACCCAGATTATTTGCATCAAGGTAGTCTGCAATCTGCTTAATTCACACAGGGTCACCAAATGAAGGATAAGTCACTCATCTGATTTTAAGGGTGTTGCTTTTCCAGCCACAGTCCCCTTCAAAATAAAAAAATGCAGAAGAACACTGGAGCACCTCAAAGCTTCCACACAGCTGTTTCCTGCAGTTCTACATACATGCGGTAGTCAAGAAACCTTATCTTATGAGAAGGCTAAAGAAACTAATCCTGGGAAAAATCTGGGCTTTTCTGTACTTGTATATTAGAACCACAGACATGGGTGAGAATGACAATTTAACAAGAACTGAGACCTAAAAAAGGAAGTACTATACCATTCACTCACTCAAGAACAAATGCAAGTCAAGCAAAGCATCTTGTATTATTTAAGCTATGTACCGAAATTCAGTTTCTCCTGGAGGAATCACTGCTGTCCCAGGAGAAGCCATGAGTATACAGCTGTTCAGAGCAAAAATGGCCACTCCAGGAGAAAAGAAAACCTGGGAACAACCGGAGTTAAAAATCACTTCTGGGAGAACAAACATCTATACACATTCTCTTTTGAGAGAAGGCACAGCATAGTCCTCCAGCATCTCAAGGTGCTTACATCTGGTTTCTATCCCCTCTCCCACTCCCTGCAAGGAGATACTGGCCACATCTACATGAGATACTGACTGAGCAGTTGTTACTGCACATTCATTCAGTGCTTGTTTATATGTAACACTACTTCGCAGTAGTGTTGCGTCACAGTTTTTGCCATGCAACACTACTACACAGGAGTATCAGGCTACTGCACAGTCAGCATCTTGTATAATTGCAGCCAGTGGCACTTACTGGACTCTACTAGTCTGGCTGAGCAGAGAGCTGCCCATGCCTGCTTTCCGAGCCCACACTACTGCAGGGAAACAGACTGTGTAGTCTGGGTCAGCCAGTCAGGGCTGCCCTGTCCACTGCTGCCATTTTGAACCCAGGCAAACTAAAGGAGCCTACAGAGCATGCTGAGATGTGCACAAAGGGGTCCCCAAGATGGGCAGCAGCATCACTGCAAGCTCTCTCCCCTTCAGGGGCTCAATATTCAAATGTCAAGTATTTTGGGGTAAGTTTTTCTACCAGGAGAACAAACCTGGAAGAATTCTCCCAGATCATTTCAACGTGTATGCAGCCTTAGTTATCAATAAATGGAATCTATACAACCTTTCAATTCAATTCCCAGCCACCATTCTACCATCACAAAAACTTTTAGTGAAAGGACAAAGCAGTAATGAAGCCTACATTGCCAAATTAAGACAATTCTTCTCATTCTAGACACCAAGTCAAAATTATTTTCTGCCACGCTATGTATGACTTATTATCTTACTCTAGTAGTAGTTATAATCCTCAAAGTTTGTTTGGGGTTTCTTTTGGCATTCTTTCACCATATACTAGTACTAAACTCTATCATCCTGAACCTGCTTCTACCTTTTATTTCTGTGGATTATTATTTTAAATGGGCTACTATACTAAATAAAATAAGCACTTACATCAGTGAAATGACTATTTTAGATTGTGCTGGTGGACACCCTTAGGAGTGGACACAGACATAATTGAAACCCTTTCAAGAGGGGAATGTTTTAAAAGGACCGCAGCAGGTACTTCTAAGTGGTGTGTATGAACAAGCTGAGAACAACATGAATGTAACAAAACCACCTCAACTGTATTGCTGGATGAGGCAGAATTAGGGTATTTTTGCTACATATGGATCCATGCTCAGCTCATTCACACACAATCAGAACTTACCAGCTGCTACCCTTTTGAGATGTTCCACTTTCCTGTGTCCAAACCTTCACAGGAAATTATCAGACCTAAGTTATAATTAAAGCTTCACCATGATGTTGAGCCTTGAATATGTGAATTCTCCTCTTATTGAAAAGGATTAACACTAACACAGAGGTACTGGACTCCTCCCTGAAATGGTACCTTAAAAGTACTTAGAAAAATCAAGTACTACTTTAAAATGATTCACTGAGAGCCAGCTCAGTGTTACATGTAGACATCAAGAGTATTATGACAGGTCTGGTCAGTCCTCCAGGCATCCCACAATGCATCTCTCCTTATCTCTCCCCCACCCCCTCCCGCCACTACTGCAACCGACTACTGTGGTATGCAGCCAGAACTCTACTGTTCCATTTTTCTCTTTCGTTGGCACATTTTAAAATCATTGAGCTCCCTTGCATTGCTTGTTCAATAAAAGCTATCTTTTTAACAACCAGTTCTAATAATAGCTGTTATATGTCCTGCCCCACAAGTGTGATCTGGCTCCCCCTCTGTGACATTTTGAAATGAATCCATTTCTGTGTGTGCCGGCATCTCTTAAAATTAATAAGTATTAATTACATGAAAAACTGGATAACCCTCTGATTAATATGATAATCAAGAACAAGCAATACCAAAAACTAATAGTATAAAGACAGCACTTTCTTACTTGGATTTTTTTCAATTTATACTCAATCTGTAGTTATATCAAACTATATATATTGCTATAGGAACTATTATGAAATAAGAAAATGAAACATATCTGCCATTTTTATAACTCACTTCCTAATGAAGTCTACTTAATAGGAGGACTTACCATCAGACAGAAGTTTATAAAGATGTGATCTTATAATAAACTGTTCATGTGAACCATGTATACTTGGCAAGCAGAATACAGAGAAACTAGCACAGCTTCTAGAAAGGAAAATCTTTATTATCTAATGCAGTGTTTTTCAACCATGCGGTTGGTGGACCCCTGGGGTCTGCAGCCTATGTCTAAGGAGTCCACAAAAGATGACTATGAGCCAACAAAAGTACGAGAATATCCACATTTACAATTCAGAAGGATCCACACCTCCATTCAAAGTTTGCAAGGGAAACTTTTTTTCATCCAAAAATTTTTTCGGAGTCCGCAAATGAAAAAAGGTAAAAAACCACTGCTCTAATGTATGAAATTATATAAAAAAAAAAAATAACGCCCGGGGGGGGGGGGGGGGGGGGCAGGAGAGATGGAGAAAGACTCCAAAAAGGCTTTTGACAATACCCCTTCATACTAAAAGCTGTTAAGAAAAATTAGTTTGGGGGGGGGGAGGGAAGCCTTACCATCTTAAAATAAGAATACGGCTAAGAATCAGAGGAAAAGAAATATATGGACTTTTGTCATTTTTCAGCATGACAAAAGTGTAACCCAGGGCAGCTTATAATGGTTCAATATGGTCTAATTAACAAAACTGGCAAAAAAAGTAATGTGACAGAAGATTCAAAAACTTCAAGAGGATCTAAAAACACAGGTGAACAGGCAGCATTGACAGATTAAGTTTAGTGTTGACAAATGCAGGGTGAAAAGCACATGAGAAGAAATAAATTAAACTGCACAGGCATACTGCTGAGGTTTAAATGGCTATAACCATCTGAAAAGAGATCTTACCAGTAAAAAGGAAGGTTGCTCAAAATATAGTTTAAAGATACATAAATTGCATAATAATGATAGTCCAATTAATCCAACGTCCTTCTTGATAAACAGTTCAGGCATTCATTATGTGTGTTCAGGCTTTTGTTATATGTTTTAGAGTTTATCAATAAACTCATAAGCACACCAGGATTCTGAAGGCATATGGATCAAGACACTAATTAACGAAGTTCAAAAAGAGGTTGTCGTGAGGCCTATTACAGACCCTCAAATCAAACCTGAGAACAAGATGAATTATTTCTAAATACCCTGTCTTTAATGTATGGGTGGGGGGAAAAAAAAAAGAAGTAAGATTTATGACAGAACTTCAATTTGGCAAACATTCTGAATGTGACATGCAACGTGATAAAATGTAACTGGCATTTTTAAAAATTGGAGACGTGTTGGGTGTTTTTCAAAAAACACAAAAGCCTAAGGCAAGTCTTTTTTTACCTTATTAAAATGGCTAAAAGCAAATTAAATCACTTACAACCTAATTTCACTCAATACAGGCAAACCTAGCAGTCTGCCAGTGTACATGTACATGTGTGCACACAACTTGATGCTTCAAAAGAGCTCATTTCAAAGCCAAGGAAAATTATGATCGTGAGGAAACATCCAGACAGAAATGCATCAAGGAAAATGGGGAGTGGGGTTTTTGCTTTTTGTTGAGTTTTTATTTTTAAATAAGGGATCTTTTATACAGGGAAGATTAGGTACTACAAACAGTGAAAAGAAAACTAAGTAAAAGTCTATTCAGATTCCAAGATAAAAGAAAGGCAGCAATTAGACATCAATATATAATAATTGCAAAAAGTGGAAATAGATGACCATCTACATAAATTAGAATTATGAAGTCAGAAGCCAATAAAGGAAACAAATAACAGCAGGGGAAGTCAGTGGTTGGCAAGAACAGTAAAACAAAGGGTTTGAGTTTTTGTCTGGTTTGGTTTAGTGCATTAGACAAGAAATTTTAGTAACTGGACAGCACCATTACTAGACAGAGATGGCCTTAGTGTAAAAAGTGATGACAAAAAGTTCAATAAATGTTTCTATTCCTTATTTGAAGAGAACAGAGATTATGTACACCTGTCATATTAGAATAAAGTTAGTTTCCAGTCGATTAAGGCTGATGTTAAAAAACTTTTACTACGGATAAATATATGCATCCCTACACACATGGGATATATACATATATAAAAATGAAGGCACTGATATCTTGCACCCCAGAGTCCTACAAAACTTGGCTAAGGATGTGCCTGACCTACTACTAATTTGTAATGAGTCTTTAAATACTGAAAAATTCCAGGTGACTAGAAGTGTGTGTTCATATTTAAAAAGGCAATCGAGTAACTATGCACCCATTATCCTTATATTAATCTCAAGCAAAATAATGGACAAACTGATTTTGAGTCCAATTTATAAAGGATAGGACTAAGTATAGCCAGTCAACATGCTCTTGTCCAAAAACATAAAAACAAAAAAAACCAAACCCACAAATTGATTGTAATTTTTTGAAATTACAAGTTTAGCCAATAAAGGTAACAAGAATATGTGCAATACACACTGACTTTGGTGAGGCACTTCATTTATTACTGCAAGGCGTTCTTAGCAAAAATGTAGAAAAAACAGTAGTATGAAATAGCACTAGTACAAACTAAAGGGAACTGCACTATAACTATACTCTTAATAAATGGCTGTTGCATTCCAGTACTTAAAAAAAAGTATAAGCATATTACTGGAGCCATCATGACTCCTGAACAATTTAACATTCATCAGTTCCTTCCAACTTCTCAGGTAGCACCTTCTCCTTTTAAAGGACAATATAACTACAGTGATCTAGGCTTGCAAGGACTCCAGGGTGAACTACAGTAGTGTATCCTGGTGGGGCTGAAGGAAAACAGAATCCAGTGCATAGCCTGGGTATCAGACAGCAATACAGATTCTATGACAAATGGGCTACAGAGAGTATCACACAATTACCTCCAGATTCAGTACTCAGTTCACTTTAAGGAACTCATCAACTAAACCTCAAATAGACTAGGTACTGATCATCTCAGACACCACCTTTTCTCCACGATTTTCAGCCATGGCTGTCATAATAATACCCAACAGTGCAGGACCAAATGCTTAAAGAAAAGAGTATATTCTGTATGACCTCAGCAAGATTTCGTGTCATTATCCTTCCCCAACCACAACGATGGCATAAGAGCAACCACCTCCTAAAGAAACTGTGGACACCACCTCCAAACATACTTGTGACAGATAACAGTGAAAAGTATTCTCTCTTGCATTTTGTACACGTAACACATACCTCCTAGAGTACTGAATGCCATGCAAATGCAAAGATAGGAACAAAATAATGTTTTGAATACAACTTGTACTGTAAAAATGTAGATTTTTTTTCCTCTCATGTTCACAAGTCAGGAATGATTTACTTCACATGCAAAGATAAATGCTGCTACTGCATGTGCTGTGATGTTATTATGTAAGCATGCAGCACTTGAAAAAAAGCTTTCAGCCACTTGTCAGTGGCAAGTGGAAAAGTTTGTCTGATGCTACAGTAAAAACTGAGAGGAGTGTCACTAGACTTTTTCCAAGGTGAAGTTGATAAAAGCTGATGAGATTCTTGTAGGTTTCACTTAACTTCATGAAACTGACCAACAGAAGCAGAACCACACATTCAAGCCTCCAATGCTGAGGACAGAGTGCAAGTAAAAATAAATAAACATTCTTCTCCTGTTCATCCTCTTCTGAAATACTTTGTTTTCATTAAAACTGCTGACTTCACCCTACCTGTAATTTCATAAATAATACAACTCCCACTGCTACATGCATGTGTCTAAAGTGATAATTACTTAGCTTTTACACTTAGTTTTACTTGCACTCTACAGTTTATAACATAGGTTCACTAATCATAAAAGGGTAAGAGAACATCATTAGCTCATCAGTAATTAAAGCTATCAATTTAGAGTATGAAGTTATAAATAGACAGACTCCTGAGATTACAAATTCTTCAGTATAGACGCAGCCTTTTGCTGTTTACCTAGTATTTGGCTTGCTATTGCAAAATAAATAACTAATAGAGCTCTCTACTGCTAATTCACCAACCACTACTGCTCTATATACATTTCAGGTCATTCCTTCAGCCTCTGTATTTTAGGGCAATAGCATTTTGAGTAGACATCACCACTGGATATTACCATTACCAAGCAGGTCAGTGGAACTAGGTTTGACAGTAAAGCTCCCAACAATGATAGAAAGGCAGAAAATTGTTGGATTTTGAAAAAAAAAAAAAAAATGGTTTGAAAAAAAATAAAGCTAGATGCATATACTTTCTTCACGGGCCATTAAGGCATATGGTTTCCTAACTTGGAGGCTGCAACTTCTGCATTATCAGAGGCCTCCAAATGAAACGTACAAGCCCCATGAAATGGTTAAATTAATTTACCTAACTCTGGTTTATTGTCCTAAGTTTTTAAATGATTGTTGATGTCAACAATGTAAGCCAGATTTATTTGGGACATATTTTAAAGAGGCATTTTTTTTTTAAATCAATTGACAACAATAATACAAGTTAACAATTAAACTAGTGTATGATAAATAGGACACCAAGTAAGGACAAGCTACCAATTAGTGCATCGTACCAAAAAAAGTGGTCCCTGATATAAAAACAATGCTTCTCTAATGTAGCGCTTTTCATCCACTCTGGGAGCTGCTCACCAAGAAACATAAGCACTATTACCCAGTTTAGGAGGGAAACAGTAGCACAGAAGAAGTGGCCTCACATGCCTCAAAAAGCCAGCAAGAGGCAAAACTGGGAGTTCTCAAGGTGTCCTGCCCCAATTTCCAATTCCCCCCCAAACCATGTGATTTTGGGGCAACTAAACTTTGCTTCTAAACATTTCCAAACAGGAGCACTATTTCATCCCAGTGAAAAAAGTTATGTCAGTATGGGAGCTGGGGGGGTGGGAAGGGGAGAAGAAAAGGAAGATCTGCTTCTTCCCAGGCTTACTCCACAACTGTCAGGTTGTGAACTTCTTACAAGTGCTCCCAGGGTCTCTGGGACTTCCAGCAGCTGGAAGTGGGCCCCTCGCAGCCCCCGCCTCCATTCCAGGTGAAGCAGGGTGCCCTGCAATGGGCTGGGCGTGTGCCCACGGCTGAAAGCTGGGCTGCTTTGAAGGCACCAGATTGGAATTCAGGGGAAGTGAAAGCAAGAGGTAGGCAGAAGGGGAGCGGGGGCAAGAAGTGGGTGGGCTCGGGAGGAGAACACAAGTCGCTCTTCTTCTAAGGCCTCGCACAGGGGAACGGTTGCAGCTCTTTTTTTAAAGGGCTCCCCCATGCAGCGGGGTGAAGAACAGCATCCAAGGGGGCGGCAAGCCAGCCCCTTCCTTCCCCCCGCCCGGCTGGAGAGGCAGCAGGCGGGCGGGCAGGGCTAGGCCGGGGGAGCAGCAGGCTCCAGCAGTGCGGGCTATGCAGGCCTCACGGCCACTTCCTCGCCCCGTGACAGCCGCGGGGGCCAGGCCGGGGTGGGGCGCGCACGTCTCCTGCAGGGGCTCCCCGGGGGGCAGGGGGCGATGCGCTGGGGCCGGCTTTACCTGCTGCCGCTGCCGCTGCCTGCTGGGGCATGAAGATCGGGCTGAGCCTGTCCCTCCCCGCCTCCCTCCCTCTGCCTGTCTGTCTGTGCTGCTCGGGCCCCCGCCCGGCCCGGCCCGGCAACCTGCGCGGGAAGCGGGGCCAGGGCGGGGGAGGGGGAGCGGGAAAGGGGAAGGGGACGGGCTATCCCGCGCACCAACGCCAGTGCCGCCGCCCCCTCCTGCAGCCGCACGCAGGCGCCCGGCGGCGGCCGCCTACACTGCCGGGCCGCGCCAGCTCGCAGCGAGCGCGGGGGGCCTCCGGCCGCCTCGGGCCCTCTCCGCGGGCAGGGGCGACCCGCCGCGCCCGGACTGCGATGGCTCTGCGGCAGCCCCTCCTTTAAGGCTTAAAAAAAATCATCCCCAGAGACCTCGGGGGGGGGGGGGGGCAGTTGTGCCACTGGCCCCCTCTGCGTCCACCCCTGCCCCTTGCTCGCGAGCCGGGTTGGTGTGCAGGTGCCATCCAGCATTTGCCCGCTCCCGGCCAGGCAGTGGCGAGGCGTTTCCCGTGCAAACCGCTCCCCCTACACTCCCTGCTTAGGCAATGGGCTGGGGTGGTAGATGAGAGCGCCAGTGTCCCCCCACAAGCACCAGCCAGGGAGTGGAGAGCTGTTGCACTCCCAGAACTGGCCACAGCAATCGGCCATCTTGCAATCAGTCAGCAGGATCAGCCATGGGTAACCCCCCTCCTCGAATTTGCTGATTGGTTGCTGGGGGGCCATGTGCCCCCCTTGACTAAGGTGGCACCAGTCACCCATGCCGCCAGGGAGCCACAGGGCTGTGCTGTCCCGCGCACAGGGCTCCCCACCACCTTGGCAAGGTTGGCAGAAGGGAGCAGGTGGCCGTGTCATGAGGCTCGAAGGCACAAAAGCTGCCGTTGCTCCCCTGCAGCCCTGGGGAGCCCTGCAGACTGGAGGACGTGGCTCTGCGGGCCAGAGGTTGAGCACTGCTGGCCAATACTCATTTGCCCACCCCTTAGTTGAGGAGGGGTTTGAGCTTCCTGAAGTCACAAAACCCCCTTCTTTTTATTTATAAATAAAAGGGGCTTCTGTCTATTATATAGCAGCAGTTCCCAATCTGTGGTACACGTACCACCAATGGTATGCAGATAGCCTGTCAATGGTACGTTTTAACAGATTTATTATAATTACTTTATATGATAAACATTTGCTGGTGGTACTTAAAGGTTGAACTGAAAAATTTGCGGGTGGTACCCAAGGTTGCACACCACCCATTTAAAACAATACGTCAGAGATTGGGAACTGCTGTTATATAGGATTTGGAACTGATCTGGCTAATTTGACCTGGAACATGAGAAAATTTCTCATCAAATTAGACAGATCAGTTCTGAATCCTTTGACTCACTCAAAAACCACTTGCGGCCCTGCTATCAGCAAGTATCCTCCACCATAGACTTGGGGCTTCAGATACTTCCAAATCCATTGGCAGGCATCCTACATGCAGGCCCAAGACCGGAGGTTTGGGGTTCAGAGCCTCGGAGTTTCGCTTGCCCTCAGACAACGGCTGCTGGAGCAAGCTAGGGAGGCGTCCCCTTCATATAACCTTGGCCCTGGAGCCCCTACCCCTGGCCCTGTGGGCCATGTGAGGCGACACAAAGCCAGGTGACACACCCAGCCATGGCAATGAACTACTCCCAGCCCACTCCACTATTACCTCTGATCCCTGTGGACCCCCTGATGACCCATCTTGGAAGCCCCGGGCTTCCCTAGAACAGTTCCAAAACCACTGCCTTAGTCAAAGTTGCCCATCCTTGCCCTGCTTTCATACTTTTTTAGCAACTCTTCAGATGAGACAAAAGACCTGTGTTTTAAGTCAACTTCTGAATGAATAGCACCACTGCTTATGGTCAGCTTCCTTAGAAAGATAAGATACTCAAGTAAAGCATCCTTTTTTGAAATGCAGTGAGTCCTTTTTTATCCTTTTTCACTGGCCACTTCTCAACCAGAGACCTTCAAAGAATAATTGGGAGATTCTGTACCACTTGAAAAAAAAGTTTCATTTAACATACAAGAGAATATGGCTAGCATTTGTAGTCGCCTAGAGATTTACAATTATTTAAAGGTCAAATAAACAGATACACTTGACACATTGAGATTTATCAGAACAGTGCATAATTCTTGAAGAGTGCCCGATGATAAGCCTATCATCAAAACAAACATTTCTTTCAGTTACTCCAGGACAAGAAATAGAGAGCAAGCTAGTAGTGCACTTTGCAATATAATATCACTGAAGGGGCATTATATCCGATGAAAAAAAGTCTTTGAAAAGTGAGTCTTAAGGATAGAGACAGTTGGCACCCCATTTGCCTTGTGTACCTCAGAGGTGCGAGAAGAATGATGGTGCTTAAAAGGAAGAAAAGCTGATCAGTTCTCAATCAAAACACCAGCACACAGCACCTTCATCATACAAATATTCCTACAATAGCGTTTAGCCTTGTTGGTTTTGTTTTTGGTTGAGAATCCCATCTATTGACCTGTCAAAATGTTTCTTAGGAGGAAATATTTCCTCCATGCAAGCCTACTGATATTCCAGGTTCCCTAACTGTTTCACATAGAAGTGAGACCACTGTAGATACCATGAATAGCTGCAGAGTAGCCACATAGGCAGGGTAGAGTCTGTAGGCTTATCTGAGTAAGTTGCTTACAAAAATAATAATATACCTGCTGAAAACACACCAATATCTTTCTGCTCCCTTATGTTCCTCACTTTGTTCAGATCATTCTATTTTCTGTTGGAGATTCATGAATCTCCATTTGTCTTTCTTTGCATTTACTTAGTATTATAATAGATCCTGATTATATTAAAAACCATGTAAATCAGCAATCTAATATTTGTCTGGGGGGAAAAAAAAAATCACTACACAATCAGTTTTTCAAAATGTTGAAAAACATTTTCATCTTTACATAATAGATGGTCTCAACTGCCCAATGGATGTTAATTGTTCATTATCAACAGTTCTTGACCTGGAGGCCATGTAACTTGGCCTGGAGACCATGTAAATACTTGATGTATCTGCATAACATGGTGACTAGTTTGCTAGAATTAGTTAAATATTTTCTGGCTTTTCGTTAGAAAACTCTTTACTATAAAAGCATTCCCTCAACTGAAGTAGGATACTGAGAATAGGATATTAGATTAGGGGTTCTTAACTCCTGGCCAATGGGCCAGATCAAGCGCTCAACATCATGTCACTTGGCCATGGGGTTCTCCACAGGAAGCACCATAGGCTGTGACCTTGTGCAGTAGATGGGGCACACATTGCGCCCTGGTGCCCAATCCTCACATGCGGGGCTTGATCCCGCTACATGGACCAGATCCACAACACTCACTCATGGGCTATGGGGCCAAAAAATTGAACACCACTGTATTAGATGCATGAGATGCAGCAGTACAATCATTCCCAGAATCCACTAAATTGAGATGGCCAACCTGCAGCTCTGGAGCCACATGCGACTCTTCAGAAGTTAATATGCATCTCCTTGAATCTTTGAACAAGCACACAGTGCCCAAATGGAAGATGGTCACCATGTGCTTGTGCAAAGATTCAAGGAGATGCATATTAACTTCTGAAGAGTCTCATGTGGCTCCACTTCTAAAGTGGTAAATTCTACTGCAGCTATTGGAAACCCTGTTTTATAATCCGGCAGGGTTGGGCTAATATTACAGTAAGAAATAAAACAAGATGTGGTGAAATTAGAAAGAGCCCAATGGAGAGCAACAAAAATGGTTAAGACATATGAGGAAAGGCTGAAAGAACTAGGATTACTTAGTCTGGAAAAGAGAACAGCAAGGGAGGATTTGATCATAGTTTTCAAATATCTGAAGGAAGATTACAAAGGGGATGGAGATAAACTTTTCTCTGTGGCTGCAGGGAACAGGACAAGAATCAATGGACATAAATTATAGTAAGAAAAGCATTGGAACCAGCTACCAAGAGGGGTTGTGGAATCTCTGTCCTTGGAGGTTTCAAGAACAGGATAGGCAGACACTTGACTGGGATGGTTTAGATGGGAATGATACTGCCTTGAGCAGGGTTGAACTAGATGACTTCCTGAAGTCCCTTTCAGTCCTACTTTTCTATGATTCATACTCTGACCATATAATACACACATCAGGCAATTACTGGCAGCCTAAATAACTATATGGAGAAATTGTAAGATCTTGGGACAACTCACTGCAAACAGACCTTGTAGCTCTTAAAAAAATGATTCCACCCTCATCTTAAAAGAATATGCTTACTAATATATGAACAAAACACATTCTTCTTATATTAAAATTCTCCTGTGCTGAAGAGAAGATTAAAAAAGCGCCAGTAGAAAGACTGTTTGAATCTGGGGAAAGGCACTTACTCTTTTGCCACTATAACAATTGCTAGCAACCACATGAGATTGGGTAAATGCACTAAAACACAAAATGGCAGTTTAAAACTGAGTCTCATTCAAGTTCCATCCAAACACGAATACAGTGCGTTCTTCAGTATAACATTAATATTTTAATGGTGGACAGTCTCCAACAGAAAAAGTATTTCAAAGTGACAGTTTCCACATTTATAGTAGTCTTTTTCTTAGAAAGCATATTTATCCAGTTTAAATTCAGACTGCACGATAAACTTCAAAGTAATATCATAACCATGTATTTGTAAATATAGCTCTTTTGAAGAATTTTGCGGGGGGTGGGGGAAGGGAAAGGGGGAACGACCCCTTGAATTGTAATGTTTCTTAAGTGTGGAGTTTTTAGCAAGGTGGTTTTTAATACTATTAAGCTATAAGTTACCAAAGTGTGCAGAAGCAAGTTTTACATTTTTAACTATATTTTGCACATAAGTCATTTAGGCTCAACTCTTGCAGAGATTCACAGAAGTTGCTCAGAACTGCAACTAATTCCACTGATGCTATTGAAATGCACACATTTTTACAGCAGTGAGCCTTTAAATGCTTCTTTTCCCTCCCAACAATTTAAGTTTTCCCTGCATAGCAATCAACAAGGAATGTTTACATGATTTTGTACAGATCACATTATAGGATCACAGACAATTTAGGAGTAAGCAAAGTAGAAACTGCTAACTGACCTTCTGTATTGATCCTTTCCAGTATTCTCACAAAAGACCAACAGATTCACAGTAGAAAATATTATGCTACTTATGTACAAGATACCAGGATTATTTATAGCATCTGTTGAAGTCATATGGATTTCCCAATATTTTAGCAATATGTAAAATGAAAAATCATCTATAACAATGCAATAACCAGGGATCCTGCTTTTCCCTGATAAAGTTGCAAATTCTGTGATAAAAGCCCCAAATCTATGATTAAAATGAAAGGCCCCTCACTCTTTCCCCCTCCCCAGCCCTGCTGGTGCCCCTCACTCTCACCCCACAGCTCCCTGGCCAGGCTGGTGGCCCTCACTCCCTCTCCCTCCCCCCCCCCCAGTCCTGCCGGAGGGGGCCCCCAGCTGCCAGTGCTATGGGGATAGGGACCCAGGTCCACAGCCCCCTGCTCTTGGCAAGAGGCGGGGGATGCTGCAGCAGAATGGAGCCCAGCTCCCCACCCCTGCTGCCAGCTGCCTGCCTGCTGTGGGTCAGGTGGTGAGGGAGGGCCAGCTCCCCACTGCTGCTAGCACTCCCAGGGGGTAGGGGGGACTTGTGCCCCCCAGATCTGTGTGCAGGGTGGGGGCTGCCTGCTGCAAGTTCAGGCTCCCGCCCTGCTGCCCAGCAACACAGCACTACAGGCAACAGTGGAGCCACACTGAGATTTCCTTCCCACTGTGAGCTCTGTGGTTCTGTGAGGGTTATGTCCCTCACTGCTGCCATGTGGGCAGAGGGCAGGTCACCAAGAAGTGCAAAGCTCACAGCAGCAAGTAGATTCCTGCATGGCCCCACTCTGCCCTGCAGTGCCAGAGTGTGGAGGCCCTGGGGGAGCCCTGGAGGAGCCTACAGCAGGCAGCCTGCACCCACCCCTGCCCCATGCACGGATCTGGGAAGCACGGGTCCCCCTTCCCCTCCTGGGTCTTCATGCTGTGGCAGGAAGCCAGCCCCTCCACCTCACTCCCTGGACAAGCCAACCACAGCTCCATTCCACTCCCTGTTGAGTCCCTGAAGCAGTGCTTTGCAGCCCTGGGCCCCAAGCTGCACACACCGTCTGACTAGGCAGCAGCCCCAGCCCTACCCAACTCCCTCCCTCCCTATGGGGGCCACAATCCTCTATCCCTCCCCTCCTGCTCACCCCCCCCCCCCACCACTTACCTGTGGGAGCTGCTCTCCAAGCTGCCTGGCGTCCATGTGCATATATATGCACATGGTGTCCCCAACCTGACCACCTTCCTTTTGCTTCCTTCCAGCCCCTTGCAGACTGGAGCTCTGCCAGCCTGAAGAGAGATCTTTGCAAAACTGCAAAATCCAGGGGCTTCTCCAATAAAATGAGAAATACATGGGTTTTACCCTTTACCAAAGGAAAACAGTTTTCTCCATTTTTCCATGGAAAACAGAGAACTTGAATCCCTGGCAATAACAGAGTTTGATCAATTAAATTCATTTAGGCAGAATACAAAGGATAGCACAAATGACATACAAACACTGTTACAGAACTATATCAGATGTGTGAAATCTTAGCTATTGAATTTTCAGTACTGCTCTTCACTTGTACGGTTCATTTCATTTAAATACGTTTAGCAAAATTCAGCTAAAAGTGTGAGCTCCTTACTCTTTTCAGTAGTATTCCCCCCCAAAATGATCTAAGACTGAAGTGCTGCTAACACTGTGAAAACACACATTAAAAGAAAATCAAGAATAATCACATTGGGTTTTGAGTATAAGGGATCTTCCCCTTCAGTGTCAAGTCCTTCCCAGGGAATCTTGTCTAACATCACAAGACAAGACATGCAGCCTGCAGTTTCTCATACAAAGAAATCACTAGTACATCTAGGATCATAAGACTTTGTTGTTGTTTTTAGTCCAATCTTTTAAAATGCTTTATGAGCGATAAAATATATTCTATGTTAACTTCAGCTTTACCTGATTAAAACTATAATTTTATTTTTTTTTCTGTCTTTCACTCTTTATTTTTGCTCATCTGTCTACATCCAACAATGGAAACTGTAAAAGAAATGCTTTGTCATTTGTTCTAGTTGCATGAACCTGATTTTTGCTTTTAAATGGCATTTTACAGCAAAACCAACTTGATTGTTTACCAAATTACTTGGATCTCAAAATCCTTATTTTAATGGAGTTTAGATGGTAGTTTCATTGAAATCAATTCTTGCATTAGGTGCACAGAGTTCAGTCTGACTCACCTAGTACCATTTTTGCATCTCAGGAAGTTAACCAAACATACAGCATGCATACAATCAAACATCAAATAGCTGAGTATTTTAAGCAGTGTTCACATCTCCTTTAATTAAAGTATAAAAATTAATTGTGCAGTATATTTTGATGAAAGGGAGCTGCTGTCTATTTGTCCAATGTATTGAAAAGATCAAACAAGAATGACAGACTAATGTGAAAAGATTGGAAGATGTAATGCACTTGAGTTCATGAAAGCATGTGCCTTATATACATCTTATTTAGTGAGCTTATAAAGGTGCATATATACACTGTCTTCTAAGACTGGAAGGACCACATACAGTCTGGTTAAAATAGGCCATAACCAACTAATTTTTGTGAAGGGTATAAAAACAAAGACCCCGTTCCTGAACCTTGTAGCTCTTGGGTACGTGGCTGCCCTACAAGGTATGGTTCACCATACACGGTTCCAGATCAGGGCCAGAAAGCTACGTGGAGGGATGATGGAAAGCTGAGGGAAAAAAAAAAATCAGGAAATATTGCCAAAGTCAAGAAGAATTTATGCAAGCGAGTAACAGTGTCCACCAGCACATTTGTACTTGTCAGTAACTTTGACCATGATTCAAGCAAAGACATTCTCATGTGCCTAAATCCCATTGTTTTCTCTGAGGCATGTTTTCTTACTTTGGTGTCAGTTATATACAAACTCATGCACATATATTGCTTTCAGGTTTGGTGCTTGTCTGCTTGTGGGCGCTCAGGAAAGTTGATCCGATTCAGTTACACGTGATTAAATCCCAGTGTAGACAGCACATTCAGAATTCAGGAGGCCTTAATTTGGTTTATTATTTTAAGTCTAAAGGAGTGTGTCTACACAGGATTTAACTCAGGTTAGCTAATATACTTTAGATTCACATGTACAAGGAATTCAAATCAATTCTCTTGAACGTCCCCATATATCTATATCTATAGATATAGAGGTCCTTTGTGTTTAGAATCAACTTGTATCTGAGATAAGACTGGAGTGAATGTAGCACTAAACAATAGGTTGTAATTCTGCACTAGCAGAGGGATGGAAAGTGCAACCTAAATTTCTACAATTCTGTGATCAGCATACTACCAACGTACTGATGAACAGCAATCAGCATACATGACAATGAAGCTAAGTGCGATGAAACCCCAAGCTGTGTAGAAAAGACTGCACTTAGCAAAAAAATGTGGCTCTTAAAAATATTTCAAATAAAGCCTGCATGGCTAAGTTAAACTGAAGTTCAACAATTACATTTCTGGACAGTCAGCAAGACAAAAGGTACTAATATAAATAGAACAAAAAATGTGATGGCTAGTAAGGAAATCAAAGCAGGAGGGGAATAAGGGGGGGGGGGGAGGGTGGACCCAAAAGAGCCAGTGACCTTATATGCAAAAAATTGAGCTATTATTGCTGATTATAGGTTTTATTTAAACAGCTTATTTAAATCATTTATCACAGTAGGGGCCAAACTTTTTGGCAGCTGTGTCACAAATTAAGCACTGCACCCTCCCAAGTGCCTCTTCAAACTCCTTGCCCTGCCCAATCTGCTGCACAGCTTTATGCTCCCTTCCCTATTTGCCAGTGTGCTGTCTTTCATATTACCCATTTTCAACATGCCACGCACAAAGGCTGCCTGTGCCACTTGTTGCTTGCATACTACAGGGTGGCCACTCCTGGTTTATCATATAACAACAACACTGTTAGACTGATAATAAAAGGCTATTGAACTATTATTGTTGAGACTTATGTTCTCATGTCACCAACAGTTCAACCAATAAAATACTTAATAGTCATAGTAGCAATTCATGTCAAAATAATTTTCAAAATGTATACATGCCTAGAATATTTCACATTAGAAATTTCACTTGGAGTAAAAATTATAGTTAATATTTCAGAAGTACTTCCATTGTACAATTCTTTGTTTTGGATGCTCATGGCATCAGTGTTTTTCTTTTTGATGCAGTTTGTCATTTTTATTACAACAGCACATGGAAGTCCTAGTTAGAATCAAGGCTCAACTGAACTAGGTACTGTGGAAACAAAATTTAAGATGGTTTTTGCCAAAGGAGTTCATTATAAGCAAGATGCAATTTGATCCACGTGGGTGAACATACTGAAATCATTTGGGTTAAATATAGGTGCAGACTGGGTCCTATAGAGGGGACAAGACTCAACAAACCGTATATTATGTTGGACATAATAAGAACACAATAATTCATATGTTAACCAACTATCATTTGGAGGCTTTTTACAAAATAGGTTTGGTATTTTTTTTCAGTGACATAATAGCAATCACACCTTTCTGGTTGCATTTCAAAATATTTCAAAAGCAGTTTGAAACCAACATAGATCATCTGATTTCACACCACTGTTCAGCTGCTCCCATTAGGGAAGCGCTGGTATGCATAAACAAGGTGTAGTGCTGTATGAAAGTTGTTCTCTGCTGCTAAGGACATTTGATAGAAAAGTAGACTAAATTTAGTAGGGTGAAAAAAAAAAAAAAAGAGAGAGAGCAAGCAAGGGGAGAGGGTGAAAAAATAGAACAAGATTGAAATCAACACAGGTGGAAAGAGTCAGCTGCCAGTTTCCTAGGACTGATCATGAAAAAAAACTGAAGCAAGGAGTTTAGGCAACAGTTTAGTTTAAATGGAAAATCTCATTTACCTTTTATTTATATTTTCTGTTGTCCAAAAAGCACCCACTTGCCTTTTTTGCTTTATCTATAGTATAACTTCCCTTGTATTTCCTGTTTCTCTTCTCATGTGAACTTATTCACTTCTACTTTTAAAGAAATACCAGTTACATTCTCTTGAGACACTTACCTACTACTACATCCTCACAGTAAAACACTCTTTCTTCCCTAAGACCCTGACCGAGCCTGCTTATTAACTTTTTAAAGGGAAAGAGAAGCACAGGTGCTCTAGGGTAGGAGTAATTAGCAGCAAACTCATCTCCTAAATCCTTAAGCTGAAAGGATCCTTGAGCCTGTAAAGACAATGTTGTAGCTGAATGAAATGTTTTCAGTTTTTTAGTTTGTAGATATTGTATGGACATAGTATACTATAGTAGCAACACAGAAGTAACACAAGGGCTGAGAGATCATGATGTTTTAGCCCGTTTTATTTTTTTAAATTTTATGTTAAACCCCCACTCCCCCTTGTTTGGGGGTTAAAATCGTTCATAGGATCATAGGAAAGTAAGGCTGGAAGGGAGCTCGTGTGATCATCTAGTTTAGCCCCCAGCTCAAGGCAGGATTGTCCCTGACTAAACTATCCCATTCAAGTGTCTGTCTAACCTGCTTCCCTATAGCCATATAAATATCTATCTCCATCCTCTTTATAATCCCCTTTCAGGGATTTGAAGACTGTTATCAAATCTTCCCTCAGTCTTCTCTAGATGAAATACTCCTAGATCTTTTAACCCTTTCACATATGTTGTGCTTCTCAGGCCTCTAATCATTTTTATAGCTCTCTGCTAGACTCTTTCAATTTTTTCTCAGAGTATGGGGCCCAAAACTGGATACACTACTGGAAGAGAGACCTTACTAGTGCCAGATAGAGTAGAAGAATCACTTCTGTCTATTCCTGTTAATACAACCCAGTTTGCAATTGGGGGGTTTTCTTTTCTTTTCTTGTCTTGCAACAGACACACAGTTTGGACTCATATTCAGCTTATTCAGCATATTCAGTTGGCTAACTGTACTCCTAGGTCTTTCACTGCAGTACTGAAGCCTAGGACATCATTCCCCAGTCTGTATTTGCAGATGGAATTATTCCATCTTAAGTGCAGAACTTTGCATTTGTCCTGTAAGTAAGTAGCAAGTAAGTAGTATATTGATAAGCAGGTGTGTCTAAGGGCCTTATTGCCTAAGACCCTTCAGTGCATGTTAAATCGGTGCTGTATTAAAGTTAGAATATATTATGAACAGTCATATAGTAATGTTTACCACAAGCTCTAACAGTCTCGGCAGTTAACCAGAGTCTTGAACTAGCTGCTATGTATTCCAGGGGGTTAAACCAACAATCATCTGGAAGCTTGGTATAGGAGAAGGGTCCTTGGCTGATGTCACAGTGGAGTGAGGACTGCAAATTGCTCATATTATTTCTGTGGAGCAGTCTGACGATAGCTGAACACATATTACTTAAAATGATCTGGAGAAACTCCTTGCACAGAAAGTCATAACTCCTGCAATATCAGTAGTGTAAGTGTGATGTTGTGGCTGTGATGGTACAGAAACTATGCGAGAGGCAAGGATTTCTTAGGGTGATATCTTTTATTGGACCAACTGTATAGCTGGGAGAGAGTTAGACAAACTTTCAAATACTGTTTGAACATCCATTTGCTTGGATTCTAAGTGCACTTAGCAAATGCTAAGTGTATAGAAGGCATCTCAACTGATGTATCCAGATATGTAGGGGATATAGACAAATTAGGGATGAGAATGTAGAAGAAGGTATAAGTAGAAGAATACCTATTTTGACATCTTCTATACGAATTTAGAACCATCTTTTAAAGTAACATAAATCATATATATCCCTTCATTTTGTGTTTCTAATGTATTTCACCACTGGTGCAAGGCTTGCCCTCCCTAGGCACTTAAGAGATAATTTTGAAGTAATAAAATAGCTGTTTACATTTTATTACATTCATAAATTTTGGTCCAACTTATTTCAACCTCTTTCTCTTTGGATTGGATTATTTACCCACTGAATTTGATATCCAGTTTTAAGAACCAGGAAATATTTTTATATTAAGGAGGCCACTGTTCCTACTTTCTTGTTAACCAAGAGTATTCAAGGAATCTTGCCATTTCATATAAAATTTGGGAAACAATGGTGTTGTTCCCCCTTTTGCTTCTTTATCATTTATAAGAATGCCTGAAAGTTTCTAAAAATTGGAAAAGTCTGGATAAGAGAATGTAAACAGGCAGGCAGATGGCTCCTGTTAATTTTTGCCTTCAGAATATAGGGGGAGTAATGTTTTGCCTTCCCTTGTTTGCTCTGACATTTCAAAGAGGTCTCAAATCTGTGCATCTTGAGCTTTGACACATTTGAAGTTCAAGAGACCTAAGTAAACTTTAAAAAGAACCCTCAGTTATCTATTCTGGCTTAGCTGGTTTTGTGTGAGAATAGAGACTGGGAAAGTAATGGGCATTTTTACATGTGCTGTGGGACACGGTGCTGGGCACTCTAATTAGTGAGCTGCACTAATTAAAAGAGCCTGCACATCACATGTATCAGTGTCCCTATGAATCTCTGCTCTGAAAAAATGTCAGTGGGGCACTTTGAAGAAAAGCTCATTGAATGTGTTTTATTTCAAAGTACCCCACTGCCATTTTTGCAGCGCAGGGCTGCATGGGGACACTAATACACATGATGTGGAAGGCTGCTGGAGCACATCAATTTCCGTGCTCCAGCAGGCTCGATTAATTGAGTCCGCTCTAACATGCTGGATTTCCAGCGCATTGGAGCAGGCTCCCTGCACATCTGTTGGAGCCCAAATGATAATGGCTAGGAATAGAAATTACTCATAAACTGTTATAAGTGATCAGAAACCAGTTCAAATCTGTAACAGAACAGAAGTTCTGTGAACATAAACCAGTTTCAAAGTGGCTGAAACTGGTTTGAGATAAACCTGGTTGAATGTAGTATCACACTTAATTGATTTAGGTCAAACTGGTTTATGAAACTTAAGCTCCTGGACCCCCTCCTGGTTCAAGTTAAATCAGAGTGCCCCAGCATCCCAGGATGCTTTGCAGTCCTGGGCTGGGCTGGGCTGGGCTGAGCTGTGCTGTGCTGTCTTCTCCAGAGAGCAGGGTTGGCCCTGCCCCTCTGCTTCCTAGCCGGAGCAGTGAGGGCTGGCTGACAAGGGGGTAGGGGTAGGAAACCTGGCTGGGGACCGCAGCTGGGCCAGCCTGGGGGGTAGCAGCCGCTACCAGACTTTTCCCTGCTGGAGTAGAGGGGGCAGGGATGTGGGGTGGGGCTAGCAACAGTTTGAGAGGGACTGCCTCCCCCCTAGGCAGAGGCTTTAATCCCCCCAGACCTCAGGTGAGGTTTGTGTAGGGAGGGCAGTCCCCCTAAGGATATTGCCCGCCCACGCCTTGTGCCCCAGTCCAGCGGACAGCAGGGGGCCTGGCCAGCACCCAGAGCTAGGGAAAGGTTCTCCAGCCTCTTCCCCCACCCCCATGGCCTGGGGGAGCTGAGGGGAATTACGCCTCCTCCTCCTCCCTTTATCAACTGCTTGCCTGCCTCAATCTCTGTCAGAGGTGGGAGGAGGTCATCTAGCTGGGGTCATCTAGACCCAGCACTCTTTCCTGCTTATGCAGGGGGTCAGACTTGATGATCTATTGAGGTCCCTTCCGACCCTAACATCTATGAATCTATGAATCTATGAGGTAGAGTCTGCTGGTCTCCTGCCATTTTGTAATATAAATGTAGTTCTCTGCTTTCTTTGGTCAAATCAGCTGAAGCAGTCTAGGACCCTCTCCTGGTGACCAGCCTACTGCTGTGATATTATCAACTCACTAGTCTTTCAGTCAACAAAAATTCTCATATCCACAATATCTGCATCTGTAATACAAAAGTGCCTTAAAAAACCTAAAACAAACAAAGCAGAATCCCTCAAAGTGCATATAAACCACTCCACATTCACTTTATATAACAAAAACTTTTCCTACCAGCTTGATTTGTTACGCAAGAAGCAAAATGGGGAAACAGACCTATTTTTTCTCCTTTCCAGGTCAATTTTAAAATATATACCATATCTAAAAAAATACAGAGGTTTTAAATTAAAATATCTTCCAGATCTCAATAGATCAAGTTTCTATATTTATTTTAACCAACTAAATATCCTTCTAGGGGAGTATTATGTGTATTCTTTTTTAAACACCTGATTTAGAAATATAATTTTTAAGCCTTTAGCACTTAGTAAGTATATTCAAGTGCAGCCATGCAGCATGCTCACTGCAGACCCATCTGCATGCTGCACACCGCACACGCTGCACATGCAGGCATTCCCCATGCTGCTAATTAGCAGCACAAGGGATTTTTTTTTACACCAGGAGAGATCCCAGTATCAAAAAAACCCTGCACCTTAAAACAGTGGGGTAGCACATGTGGCAGTAGCATGCACTGCCAGAAACCAGAGCCTGGCCAGCCGGAACTGCACTCTGGTTGCCAGCCAGGCTCCATGCTGCTGGATTGCCATAGCTGCAGCCCCTGGAGGCCCTCAGGACCCCAGGTAAGGTTTCTGGGGCCAACCCAGGGAATGGCCTCAGCCTCCCTTACCCCACCCAGGGCAATGTGCCACATGCCACATGCCAGAATGCATGCGCACAGGCATTTCCTGTACCACTGCTGTTTGTCCCTGGGGAAATGCATATTCCCACTTGTGAGGACATGCCCCAAGAGTTTGTGTGTGCAAAGGACAAGTGCCCAAGTCCTTAGGTCATCCTTTTCCTTTGTCATAAAACAAACAGGAAAGAAGAAGAAGGTAGGAATAGTCAGTTAGATAGACTTCGGTCAATCCTTGATGACTTCTGGAGCTATGCTTTGCACCACAGCAAAGATGATTACCGGAAAACTGACTAGTTTCACTCATTGATCCTTTGGAGACATGTAGGGGGTGCATGTGCTCCCCCTACGAAAAGGTGCCACTGTCACTGCCGGTGGCGCCTGTGTGCAGGGGCATGCAGCATTCATGCACTAAACTAATTAGGAGTCATGCCACTGACTTCAGTGGAAACTGTTTTTGCTACCAAATTAAGGATAAATCATGATTGCTCCGCTGGTGAAAATAGACATAGAAAGTAAATGGATTTACGTTACTGAGCAAGGCAAATTTGACTTTTACCTTGTGATATTTTTTACTTAATAGGTATTCATAAAGAATGCTATAAGCAGCACATTATTTGCTTTAGACCAGTGATGTTCAACCTTTTGGCGCCAGGGGCTAGATGAATGGTGGGGGGGTTGGTCTGCAGGCCAGATTAGACCTTCTGTGCCAGGATGAGGCCCGCACTCCTGGACTGGGCTCAAACAGCCTCAGCTGGCCCCCATGCATTGGGATTAGGCGCCACGTTTCCACAACTCCCCAACTTGGCCCCATGCACCAGGTTTGGGCCCTGGGGTCCCAAGGTGCCCCTACCCAGCCCATGCTGGGATTCAGCCCCAGGGCCCTGCATCATTCCTACCTGGCCTTTCACAGACCCATGGGGAGCCTTGTGGGCTGGATGACACAGCACTGGGGACCAGATCTGGCCCAAAACCTGGGGGTTGAGCACCCCTACTTTAGACTAACTTCCACCACACCAAAGTCTATTACAATTTATTTTATGAATGTATATCATCTGCCTACCTATATGAATGATTCAGTAGCCAAGAAAATTAATGATGGAGACTAGGTAGCTTTCTCTCACTTATTGCCTGGTAATGAAGAATTCAGATTCACACCCTTTAACCATTAAGAACTGTTTTAAAGAAATTTTTAAAAAGGTGGCCCATCCAAAAAATGATTCTTTGAAACCAAATATTGAGCCTAATAAAATCAGTGAGAACATTTCCACCAATTCCAGTAGTCTCCCTTTTTAATATAGCATTTCACAGAAATAGCTCCAGCAGTGCCAGTCATGCTGATCAAACGCTCTTTCAGAAGCTGTTGCTACTGCCAGGTATTGAAGATGAACTATTTTGAGCACAATTAATAATATTTAATATCTTATTCATATTGTCTGTTATAAAGTAAATCTGATCTTCATAACTATTTTTTGTCACCTGACTCATCCTGTTGGCTAACATTTAGCTGTTATTTTAGTAAATAAGAGAAATAGGGTGGCAATTTGAACAATCAAGTAGATATTTTATTCTTTTTCAATATAAATGCCATAATAGCATTATAAGCTGATTTATGCATTTGGCTCCATTCAAAAGGAAACTAGGTCTGTAGCATGAAGGGGCCCTGTACTTCAAAGACAGCACTAACGTATTCTGGTGGAGGGCCATCTTCTCCTGGAGTGTTATCAAGGTTTAACCGTTTCACTGCTTCTTTTTTAGATTTCATCCAGAAATAATGGGCTTTTTTATTCTTCTGGTTTAAACAGACACATAAACTCAAGATTTGAATTTTCAGCCCCAAAATTTGGATTTCATTTCCAGAAGCTCTAGTCTCAGATTTATACAATGTCATAATATACCTTAAAGATATCACTTATCTCATTCTTATTGTACATAATCACCCCTTGTTTTGTATAAATTGCTGTTATGTTGAGATTTCTCTTTCCCTTTTATTAAGGCAGTTAACCATTTACCAGTTTTATTTGAATTATCATGCAAAAATTTATTTGCTCTATAAAAATAATTGGCTCTTTTAACAGCAATATTATTCATTAGTGCCTTAAGTTTTAGCAAGTCTACATAAACTTTTTTACTATGGGATTTTTGATGTTCTAATTTTTTTAGCGTTAACTTTGTTAATACCTCGAATTTTAATTGCTTTTGGCATTTCCTAATTTTATGACATATTTCTAAAATCCAGCTTTTGAAAGTAATTTTGAAAGTCTTCAATATACTATGATATGACGAAAAGCCCAAATTAATATTTATATATTCCTTGATTTTCATTTTAATGGCTATTAGAAATTTTTTATCCTTAAGTAATATTGTATTGAATCTCCAATTCAAATCCTTTTTTGTTCTCCTTTTAGTGTTATATCTATTATTTCACTAGTGCATAATCCACTATAAAGAATCCAGGCATCTTAATTCCCAATACATCCCCAAATAGCTTTGTCTATGGAAAAATATATAATTCCATAAAAGACTCACATGCCCAGAATAGGAAGCCTGAATCAACACTCAGTAAAGAAAGTGGATGTGTAAAGTTAAGTTATTCATGTGCATGTTTGTAGAACTGCAACCTCATAATACTTCATCTTTTCTCTCTCTTGCTCTTACTCTCTTTCCCTTTTTTACTTTCAGTTCAACTTAAGTAACTGATTTCTTTAAGAATGCAATGGTACTCCTTAAGGAGCAGAATTCTCAGTGGGTGCATCTACACAAGACGTTTACTGCAGATTTGCCTAATTAGCTCCTTAGTAAAGTCTCAGTATCTACATGTGTGCCCCTGTTAGGCTACAGTGAGCTAATTAACTCTGGCTTAGGATAGTACTTGTAAACATAAGTGCTGTTCTATGGTAGTGTTATTTAGTGTGCTGCAACACACATGTAGATGCTGATGGGGCTTGCTGGAGCATGAGGGTGCTTCAGTGTCGGGGCTGCCTTCTGGCTAGCCCCACAGTGGAGCACACTCGTGCCCCAGCCAGCCCCCTCACAGCACACTGAGTCAGGTCAGAGCAGCACTGGGGTGTCAGGCTGACCTTCGGGACCTCCTGCCAGCTGGGGCTACTCTAACCTAGCTCAATGTTCTGCATTTCTGGGCACACACATAAACACAGAGCCCAGGAGCAATAATCTCTGGTGTGAACTGCACCAGAGTTTATCGTGTTGTGCTAATTGCATGTGTAAATATGCCCAGTATGTGTAATGGTAACCAAATCTACTCCCAGGATGACAGCAAGTTCAAAGCACAATAAATGAGGACAAGCATATGTAACAAAATAGTCAAATGTTAAGAGACATGAAAAGAAGAAGAAAGTTCCTCAAAAACAATCAAAGTTGCATACTTGCCAGGAAAGGAAAAGGAAACTCAAGTTTAAATTTAAAATGATTTTTTTTCAGTTTCTGTTCTCTTTTTAAATACAGTAAACTTTCTGGTAACCAGCACCGTACAAGCCGGCATGCTGTGTTAACCAGCACGCTGGATTGTAAGGAAAAGTGAAACTGGAGGTGCCCACCGTGGCACTTCCGGTTTCTCCAATCCCCCACGCCCGAGGGCAAAGCAGCCTGTGCTGCCGACCCCCATGGTCTGGGGGCATAACAGGCTGTGCAGGGCCTGCCTCCCTGTCCCGTGGGGCCTGCAGGAGGGGCAGCGATGCGGTGGGAGGGGTGGTGATGCGGCAGGAGGGTCGGAGGGATGCCCCAGAGGTGGGAGAAGTGGTGGCCCGGGCCACTCAATTAACCGGCATGCCAGATAACAGAGCTTTTACTGTATAAATTAAAGATGTAATATGCCCTGGCATTGTATAAAATAAGCCTATGTTTTTGGGATATCCAGGTCATTGAGGTCCTGGGGCTAGTTTTTTTCAATGTTTTCATCAATGACCTGGAAGATGGGATAGAGTGCATCCTTAGCAAATTTGCAGATGACACCAAGCTGGGGGGAGTAGTAAATATGCTGGAGAGTAGGCCTAGGATTCAGAGAGACCTTGACAAATTGGAGGATTAAACCAAAAGAAATCTCATGAGGTTCAGCAAGGACAAATGCAAAGTCCTGCACATAGGATGGAACAGTATCATGCACCGGTACAGGCTGGGGACTAACTGGCTAAGCAAGAGCTTTGCGGAAAAGGACCTGGGGGTTACAGTGAACAATAAGCTGAATACGAGCCAACAATGTGCCCTTGTTGCAAAGAAGGCTAATGGTATACTAGGCTGCATTAGTAGGAGTGTTGCCAGCCGATCGAGGGAAGTGATTCTTCCCATCTGTTCAGCACTGGTGAGGCCATCTCTGGAGTACACTAAAGAAAGGATGTGGACAAATTGGAGAGAGTCCAGACGAGAAAAACAAAAATGATTAATGGGCTGGGGCACATGACTTATGAGGGAACTGAGCTTTTTTAGTCTGGAGAAGAGAAGACTGAGGGGATTTAATAGCAGCCTTCAACTACCCGAAGTGGGGTTTGAAAGGGGATGGAGCTAGACTGTTCTCAGTGGTGGCAGATGACAGAACAAGGTGCAGTGGTCTCAAGTTGCAGCAAGGGAAGTTTAGGTTAGATATTAGCAAAAACTTTCTCACAAGGAGGGTAGTTAAGCACTGGAACAGGTTACCCAGTAAGGTTGTGGAATCTCCATCTTCGGAGGTTTTTAAGACCTGGCTGGACAAAGCCTTGGCTGGGATAATCTAGCTGGGGATCATCCTGCTTTGAGCAGGGGGTTGGACTAGATGACCTCCTGAGGTCCCTTCCAACCCTAATTTTCTATGATTCTATGATTTTATGATTTTCCTGAAACATTCAGCCCTTTTTTAAAGTTTAACATATTGTAATTTGTATTACATACTGTCAGTTTATTCATTATTTTTATCACAAACTTCTTGGGGTTTTGATTATTTAGTGATCTTGTTTTATTTTTGTTTTGCTGGCACAATTAGTCAATAACAGGCTTATAAACTTGATCCAAATTGTAAGAAATATTCAGGTGATATATGATGAGAGCAGACAAATAATTCATATACCATAAAAATATCCAATTGTTGGATGATACAATACTTTGTACGTCTTCCTCTTTGAAGCCTATATGGCATTGCAAGACACAATCCAGAATGGAAAGTACAGACTTGTATGGATCATTCTAGTGTGATATCAAATTTAAATTTAAAGATCTGTTAACAAATGTTTATTTTAATAAGTCTATCCTGTGTCATGTAGTACAAAAATAAATATCAGTTAAATAGCTATCCGCACTCTCAAGCTGACAAAATGACTTACTTTGAATGATAATTTTTGATGTACTGTACTTCTTTCTCTGCCATTAATTGTATTAAACTGAAGCTTCTCAGACTAGCTGAAAGGCAGGCTCTTACAACATATTTTAAAATCTCCAGTTTCTCTTTACCTGAGTAAGAGAATAATTACAAGACCCTACCTCTGTTTATAATGTGTGTTTTGCCCCTGTGGTAAGTACATGCATGTTAGAGATTAAAAAAGAATTGTTGGGGCACATCCTCAGTTGCTAGCTCATTGATTTCAGCAAAGCTTTACTGATTTACATCAGCTTATGATCTACCCCATATCCAGCTCCAGTTAACAAAGCAAAACAAAACAGTGTTTGTCACCATCACATTAGCTATTCCTATAGAAGGTGAGGCCTTCTATAGCTGTGGCAGCTGCTACTACAACACACTGATAATAGCAGTGACTTCTTCCCCATGCTTCTCATCTGGGAGAGGTTCTGGCTAGTTGCTCTGCAGAGTTGTGTAGAACTGCATGACAGCATGGTGAAATTTTGCTGCTTTTTCTCCCTAGTATATCACTCAAGGTAGGATAGAATTTCCCCTTCTTAGAACATAATCTAGCCTGTACATATCAAGAGCATTTGGGAATTTAAAATATGTATCCATCTACAGAGTCCTGAGAAAATGAAAAGCAAACTCTGAAAACATGCCACTTTAGCATCACCATCCAAAACTGTAATAATCTTAATAGTGATCATAATAGTAATAGCAATAATAGCTGTTGTTATTAAGCCATACTGGAACTCTTGTCATGGAAGAGGACCCTATTGTGCTATGTGAAATACAAACAGAGGAAAAATCCATTAGATGTAGTACTCCATATGAGCTAGGAGTATAGGGAAAAGAATAAGAATATTACAGTCTATCAGATAAAAAGGAAAAAATGCTACAACACTGCCATCATGAGCAGGGGAGTGTCTGATGGAAATAGGCACAGGCTGATCCTCTGTTATGTATTCTGAGCCCAATTCCAAGGACCCCTAAAATCAGTGGAAAGGCTCCCATTAATTTCAGTGGGAGTCTTTGTAAAGAAAAGAAGACAGCTTTCTGGAAAGATTTTTTTCCAGTACTGAGTCCTGTTTACTTTATGCTGCCCTCCAGAAATAGTGTAAAATGCGAGTTAAGAGGGAGTAAATTAAAGGTGGCCAAGGCAGCAATAAAGTGTTAATTTTCACATCTGCACCTGAGAACACAGCCATTAGTGATGCCACTGTAAGGTCACTGCTCCTTAGTGAATACTGTATATACAGGATAGATGGTTTCATGCTGAAAAATGCATCTATTTGAACTTGACTCCTTGTGGATATATGCTGTTTGCTGCTCTGTTTCCAGTTAGTAAGTCCTGGAGCACAGTATCTATGATTTATTATTCTCATAATAAGTAATATGTCTCTTATGTATATTTTTTCTGTTCCTTAGCTATTATCTGTGATGGTCAATATTAAACAATCTTTTCCTGATTGTGTGGCATACAGTACAGTACACAGTCTTTTCCATTCTGTACTCAAGATGTTTTTTATCTCCTGACTTGCTTAGCCCTCAGAATAGTTAAATGTTGCACAAAACAGTGGAGAAACATCTAGGAATCATAATGTTTTTTGAAGTGACATGAATTCAGTCAATCGCAGGGAGAAATAATATATCAGCACAGCCCTCCCATATATGTCAAATATGGCTACAACAACTATCTATGGTCCCCGCCTCTATAACATGGCATGTCATTATCCATGCAGTCTGGCTTAGATGATATTCGTCACTTGTACATTCTTTATATATGTCTGAGCTGATATTATCTGCTGCCTTGTAATACCTCTTTGCTTAGCGTAACAAAAACCACTCATACCACATCCAACTGTTATGATGTAGCATAGTGATCACAATGAGGTTACCTGGGGTGCCCAATGTAACCATGAGTATTATGGAAAAAAAGCCATGCTCTACTTTTCATCTTTTAAACAGGAGGCCTCCCCGCTGTCTCTCCCCCCCACCCCCGCTTTTGCAGTTAAGTTAAATAAAGCAGCAGGCAATAGGGTAGATAAGGGTGGGGTGATTGGGACATCTGCACTGGGCACTGAGCTGGGGGAGAGGGGGCTACAAAAATAGCGGCTGCTGCACCAATAGCGTGGCTGCCACTGCCTTCAGCACAGCTACCGCTGCTGCCCTGTGTGCTGCTACCACCCAGGGCACAGGGGTGACTAGATAAACCTCTGGCAGCAGATTCCTGCCTGCAGTACTATGAACAGAAAGTTTATTTCTCCTGAGCTGGCCCCAATACAAAACTGGTAAAGATAAGGAAGATATAAGAATACCGGCTTATTGGAAATGTAAGGAATTTGTAGAATATGTGGAGTCTCAACAATATATAAAAAGTTTGAGTCAATATTTCCTTGGAAATTATAGTATAAAAAGGAACAATCAGAAATCAGTTTTCTTCAGCAGTAAACCTATTCCCTCTTAGCAGGGCTGTTTTTTTGAAACCTTGGAGATGAGAGCTGAGAAGACCTCCAAAACATTTTAACAGGGTAGTAAATGCTAAATCCAATCACACTATGGCACACTTCAAGTTTCATAGCAGGATGAAGATGAAAGATGAATCTACAGCTGTTTATTTAGCACAGCTAAAAAGGCCAGGGGTCTGTTTTTTAAAGCTAATTAGCAGGGATCCTGGTTTTCTCTGATACTCCCTCCCCCTCCCCCAACCCCCCAATTTTCTGGATTAAAAAAAGTAACCAAAAATCCACATTGTGTCATGATCACATTTTTCCATGATCAAAATGAAATTAGTGGTGTTTCATTTTGATCATGGAAAAATGTGGACTTCGGGTTCCTTTTTTTAATCCAAAACGTTTGTTTGATTTTTTATCAGAGAAAACCAGGATCCCTGGTAATTAGTCACTTAACCGCCTTTGGTTTTCAATATATAAGCGAGTATTGCTCATTTTGAAGCATTCTGCAGGACAGATTGGTCTCCAATATTAATAATGAGAAAATTAAGAGATGGCTGTTGGGAGATTCATAGAAGTTAGGGTCGGAAGGGACCTCAATAGATCATCGAGTCTGACCCCCTGCATAGGCAGGAAAGAGTGCTGGGTCTAGAAGACCCCAGCTAGATGCTTATCTAACCTCCTCTTGAAGACCCCCAGGGTAGGGGAGAGCACCACCTCCCTTCGGAGCCTGTTCCAGACCTTGGCCACTTGAACTGTGAAGAAGTTCTTCCTAATGGCCAGTCTAAATCTGCTCTCTGCTAGCTTGTGGCCATTATTTCTTGTAACCCCCGGGGGCGCCTTGGCGAATAAAACCTCACCAATTCCCTTCTGTGCCCCCGTGATGAACTTATAGTCAGCCACAAGGTTGCCTCTCAACCTTCTCTTGTGGAGGCTGAAAAGGTCCAGTTTCTCTAGTCTCTCCTCATAGGGCTTGGTCTGCAGGCCCTTAACCATACGAGTGACCCTTCTCTGGACCCTCTCCAGGTTATCCGCATCCCTCTTGAAGTGCGGCGCCCAGAATTGCACGTAGTACTCCAACTGCGGTCTGACCAGCGCCTGATAGAGAGGAAGTATCACCTCCTTGGATCTATTCGTCATGCATCTGCTGATGCACGATAAAGTGCCATTGGCTTTTCTGATGGCTTTGTCACACTGCCGACTCATGTTCATCTTGGAGTCCACTAGGACTCCAAGATCCCTTTCCACTTCCATGCCACCCAGCAGATCATTCCCTAGGCTGTAGGTGTGCTGGACATTTTTCCTCCCTAGGTGCAGCACTTTGCATTTCTCCTTGTTGAACTGCATTCTGTTGTTTTCTGCCCACTTGTCCAACCTGTCCAGGTCTGCTTGCAGCTGTTCCCTGCCCTCCAGCGTGTCCACTTCTCCCCATAGCTTTGTGTCTTCCGCAAACTTGGACAGAGTACATTTCACTCCCTCGTCCAAGTCGCTGATGAAGACATTAAAGAGTATCGGTCCAAGGACCGAGCCCTGTGGGACCCCACGGCCCACACCCTTCCAGGTCGAAACCGACCCATCCACTACGACTCTCTGGGTGTGACCCTCCAGCCAATTCGCCACCCATCGGACTGTGTAGTCATCCAAGTCACAGCCTCTTAACTTGTTCACCAGTATGGGGTGGGATACCATATCGAAGGCCTTCCTGAAGTCTAAGTATACGACATCCACCCCTCCTCCTGTGTCCAGGCGTTTCGTAACCTGGTCATAAAAAGAGACTAGATTAGTCGGGCACGATCTGCCTGCTATGAACCCGTGCTGGTTTCCCCTCAGCATAATTTGCCCTGCTGGGCTCTCGCAAATGTGAGCCTTGATAATTTTTTCAAAGATTTTGCCAAGGATGGATGGAGGTGAGACTGACTTCAAAGATTTTGCCAAGGATGGAGGTGAGACCGACTTCAAAGATTTTGCCAAGGATGGGAGAGGAGACTTTAACCTGGTTCAACACAGTAGAATTAGCAACAGCAATGGAAAAATCCAGGTTTTATAGTTAGATTGCAGGGACAATTCATGTGACTCAATTAATAAAACACAAAGCCAGTTGGAAGGGGCACAAGCTCCTAAGGCTGGCATGGGCAAAGTCCAGCTTGCAGGCCAGATTGGGCCTGCGATGGACTCCATTTCCTAGCAGCCCCTGCCTTCATCACTGCAGCTGGTTTCCTTGGAGATCCCAGGAGTGGCAGTGCTGTGACAGCGTGGGACCAGGGTTTCCATGGAGATGGGCCCCAGCAGCACTGGCAGGGCTTTCAACTGGGCAGAGAGGTGCTCCAGGGCTGGGTTCTTGTGGTGAAGTGTGATCTGCTATCTGCATGCCCCAGGTAGGGGCGTGCAGGCAGCAGATCATGGCTCTTCCCTGACTTCGAACCATATTGTCACCACTGCAGCTCTCTGCCCAGCCACATGCCCTGCCGCCACTGTTGGGGCTGGTCTCCATGGATACCTTGGCCCTGCCCTGTCATGGTGCCACTGCTCCTGGGGTCTCCATGCAAACTGGCCCAGCAATGCGGGCAGGGGGTGCTGGGAAATGGAGTCTGGCCACTGGCCAGATCTGCCATTTTGCCCACCCCTGTCCTAAGGAATGTTTCCACTGTGGGAGAGTTCATGTTGCATCAATATGAAATGTTAAATGCCCCAATATGATTATTGCCCCGAGACTGGACATTCTGCTAGAAAATGCAAAGGTGAAAATGCAAAGGTGACAAACAGTGTCATTTTGAGGCCTTGACATAATGGATGCCAGTAGCTGGATATAGGTCAAGCATGTAGCAGCTTGTGATAGGGTGACCTACTGAAATGACCTACTTAGTGATTAGCCGGGATCTTGGTTTTCCCTGCCTTCTTCATTCATCAGGATGTGGGTCTAGCTGCAGCTGTCCCACTCATTGCTTTGTGGCACTGAGCAGCCCTGATATGTTGGTCCCCTCACTCCCAGGCCACAGGCCCCCCCAGCCCTGCTGGTGCCCCTCATGCCTGACCCCCAGCCCCCTGGCCCTGCCAGTGAGCCTTACACTTCCAATCTACAGCCCTTCCCAGCCCTACTGGTGCCCGTCACTCCCAACCCACTGCCCCCTAGCCCCAGCCACTTAATGTGTGGGGAAAGGGGTGGGTGTGTGGGGCAGAGCAGGGGTGTGTGGGGCAGGGTAGGTGACCAGCCATAAGCAACACCATAGGCAACACGTCAGAGGGGTATGACATCTGATGCCCCCACCCAGATTTGTGCACCCACAGTGGGGCATAGGGCTGCAGCCTGGCTGGACCCGCACCAGGCAGGGGCTGCCTAGTAGGCAGGACCTAGTGTGGGAGGGTGGAGTGGGGTGGCGAGACTCATTGCTGCCACTGCTGCCAGGACCCCCACACCAGCCATGCTGCCAGCAGCACGAAGAGGAACAAATCGGCAATGAGGCCATGCTGTCCTCACCTCCTCCTACCCATGCTGGGCCATGGCTCTACCCCATATGGGAGGCAGCGGCAACCTGAGCAGGGTGCGGGGCCCAGGGCAAATCAGCCCATGTGGGGCCCTGCCCCTGCTCCAATCCCTGACCCGAAGAAGCTGCCACCACCATCGGTGGAGGCAGCAGGGAGTTGGAGGGTAGCAAGCAGCTGAATGCAGAGCCACTGCTCTGCCCATCTCCGATCTGCTGCTGCTCCATGGGGCCCCGCAAATTGCAGGGCCCTGTAAAGCGTGAGGCCTGGGGCGGTTGCCCTGATTGGCACCCCCAGGGATGGCCCTGATGGGAGGTGGGGTGGAGGGGCAGTGCAGGCAGCCTGGGAGGAACAGCAGTGGTGATGGCAGCTGGGTCCTGGTGGTGAGGTAGAGCCATGGCCTGGCACATGAGTGGCTGGCTGCAGGAGGACGTGAGAGCAACATGGCCCTGCCTTCAGTCTATTACTCCTTGCACAGCTGGCAGAGCAGCTGGCATGTACACAGTAGCAATGGCAGTATAGCCCTGCCTCCTGGGCTGTGGAGGCAATTCCTACCTAGTGTAGGTCCAGCTAGGCCAGGGGTGGACAATTATTTTGGGCAGAGGGCCACTTATTGAGTTTTAGCAAGCCATCAAGGGACGCATGACAGATAGCCCAGGCCAGATTAATATTAATTTTCTAAATTTTTTAGGCGCCCCACGGGGCGGGGCCTCATCTGGTCCCCGGGCCGCATTTTGCCCACCCCTGAGCTGGGCTGAAGCCCTGTGCCCCACTGTGGGTACACAAATCTGGGGAGTCATGTGCTCCCACATGCTCCCCCAATTCATTGCCAGTGGCACACAACCCCTTCCCAGGCCCCATGCACTGCCCCAGGTGGGTAGCATCCCCAGCCCCAGCTGTCAACTGTGCCCCACTCCCTCCCTTTGTGTGGGGACTCAGCAGGTACCAACATTTCCTCAATCTGCTCCCCCCACCCTGTCAAGCATTGACTATGCTTTACACATAGATGTACCTGCAGGCAGCTGAGGCACTGCTCTCCACCACATTGCCTGGCCATGTGCATATGTGTGCATGCACACATTCACATGGTGGCCCCTGCATCCTATTGGAAACCTGCAGTTTCCTTTTTTTTTCTGGGAGTAAGAAGAGGGTACCAGGTAATGTAGGGCCCCTGCTAGACTCAAATGGTAATCTTGTGGCTATGCTAGACGAGAAAGCCAACATTTTTAACAAGTTTTTTGCCTCTGTTTTCTTGGACAGGGACCAGGACAGCTCTCCCACCACAGGTAGGGGCAATAATGGGGATAGCACTACCAGGCCTCGGGTCTGCGCAGATGTAGTTAGGGATCTTCTGGAAGGGCTGGATGTTTTAAAATCTGGGGGCCCTGCTGCCCTCCACCCACGGGTGTTGAGAGAGCTGGTGGGGGTCATTGCTGTGCCCTTGGCCCGACTGTACGAGCGATTGTGGTCCACGGGCCAGGTGCCCGGAGATTGGAAACTAGCTAATGTGGTCCCCATTTATAAAAAAGGGAGAAAGGAGGACCCAGGAAACTATAGGCCCATAAGCCTCACATTGGTCTTGGGGAAAACCCTTGAAATAATTATCAAGGATCACATCTGTGAGGGGCCAGCAGGGGAGAGAGAACATGTCCAGGGGAAATCAACATGGGTTCTTCAAAGGCAGGTCCTGCAAGACCAACCTGATGGCCTTTTATGACCAGGTAACTAAATCCCTGGATGATGGTGTCGCCATGGACGTAGTCTTTCTGAACTTTAAGAAGGCCTTTGACACTGTCTCTCACCCCATTCTCATTAATAAATTGAGCGACTGTGGCATCGATGCCTACACAGTTGGATGGCTCAGAAATTGGCTGGTGGGGCGCACCCAGAGAGTGGTGGTGGATGGGTCGTACTCGACCTGGCGGGATGTGAATAGTGGGGTCCCCCAGGGCTCTGTCCTGGGGCCTACACTGTTCAACATCTTCATCAGCGACTTGGATGAGGGGGTGGAAAACACGTTGTCCAAGTTTGTCGGTGACACCAAGATGTGGGGAGAGGTAAGCACTCTCGTAGGCGGAGAGAGGTTGCAATTAGATTTAGACAGACTACAGAAGTGGGCGGATGGTAATAGGATGGGGTTCAGTGTAGATAAATGCAGGGTGCTGCACATGGGGAGAAGGAATCCACAGCATACATACAGGCTGGGGAGCTCCCTACTTAAAAGCACAGAGGCGGAAAGGGATCTCAGAGTCATTATTGACTCCAAGATGAACATGAGCCGCCAATGCCAGACTGCAGCTAACAAAGCCAACCGCACCTTGCTGTACATCCAAAGACGCATCTTAAGCCGGTCCAGAGAGGTGATACTCCCCCTCTACGCGACATTGATCCAGCCTCAATTGGAGTACTGCGTCCAGTTCTGGGCACCGCACTTTAAGAAGGATATGGCCTGCCTTGAGAGGGTTCAGAGGAGGGCCACCCGCTTGGTTGGACGGCAACAGGGCAGGCCCTATGAGGAAGGGCTGAGGGACCTGAACCTGTTCAGCCTCAGCAAACGAAGGCTGAGGGGGGATTTGGTGGCTGCCTACAAACTCGTTAGGGGAGATCAGCAGCAAATAGGAAGGGCCCTATTCCCCCCAGCAGCACCTGGGGTGATGAGGAATAATGACCAGAAGCTGCTGGAGAATAGGTTCAGGTTAGAGATTATGAGGCACTATTTCACTGTTAAGGTGGCTAGGAACTGGAACCAACTTCCTAGGGAAGTGGTCCTCGCTCCTACCTTGGGTAAATTCAAAAAGAGGTTGAACGAACACCTGTCTGGGGTCGTGTGATCCCAGCGTGTGCTCCTGCCAGTGGCAGGGGGTTAGACTAGATAATCTGTTCAGGTCCCTTCTGACCCCAAACTACTATGATACTATGAAACCTTTCCAGACTGTTGGAAGTTTTGTTTTGATATCGCTTAAGTGTTTAATAAATTTCAGATCTGAGACCAGAATAGTCTCACTGATCAATTTATTCAGTCCACGCCACCTCTTAAACAAAACTAAGTACAACAGTGACTATCAATTGGTATATCATGACCACAAAGTTAAATCTCATAAGACCATAGGAAAAGGATGAAAAGCAGGAAGCTTCATACTTTGAAGGGAAAAATAAACAGAGGTTGAAGTAAACACTACGGAGTGCCAATAAGGGAAGACATTTGGGGCCAACATAATGGTAGGGTTAAACCAGCAGTCAGTACCAATGAAGGAAGATTCAGAGACTTCAGCAGTAATGATCAATGAATAAACATATCAACAGTACAAACTAGCTGACTAGTGAATGTAGCAGAGACACTGAAAAACATTCTAAATGATAGAGTCTGGTTTTTCACCTGTAATATAAAAATGCCAAAAGAAAAAAAAATATCAATATTTGCTACTGAGAATGGTGACATCTGCTTAGCAGAAGCTAAAACTTGTAAGAACTAGAATTAAATTGGGAGGAAACTTTCCTGTTAAATAAGCAAAACAGCAGCACTCTTTGAAGTCCTAAACACATACTCTGGCATTTTGAAACATGTTAGAAATCCTAGATGTGGCATGTCCAGGAGTTTTATCCCACACAGGGTCAAGTCAATACTGTGTGCTTTAAAGCAAAAACAATTCCTTTATGATTTCGAAGAGAAGACTGAGAGAGTGCAGACAGGCATAACACTTGAACTCTTCCAAGAATGTAACTGATTGGCAACTGGTTCACAACTGTCCCTAGACAGAAGTGTCCACATGTACACTGCTAAGGTTTTCAAGGGAGAACCCTCACCTTTTAGGGTTCCACAGCTGCTGAAATGCTATTTGGGGGTGGTAGAGTACTCAAACCATCATGTCTTCCAGGAGTCAGTGCTGGAAATTTCACCAGGATTCTCCTTGAGAGGGAGAAAGATGGGGAGCCTGGGACTAGCAGAGAAGAGAAATTAACTAAGTGTTTCCTTGGGCAGGTCTTACAAAAAAGTGGAGTTCTTGAGAGGGGAGCCCAGAACACCCAGCCCCCATGGGTACCACAAGCAAAGGTCCACACAGTGCCCACAAGCATCTGGCTACCCACTTCCTGCCCAAATGATCTTGGAACCCCCACCCATGGTCCTTAGCAGGGAAGTGGAACTGACACAAAGGCTTTCTGCTTCTCCACCCCTTGGGACTGTGGGCTCTGTAGGCAATAGATATTTGGGCAGTACAGTCCTGACTGCATCCCAGAGCAGCCCTGTGCCCTGCATGGATTTGGTGGGGGTGTGTAGTGGTGCAGTTTGAGATGCCTGGAGGACTGAGCAGACTCTAGGTAGGGAATTCTGTGTCCACACATAACATTGAACTGGTTCCCAGTGGATCCACTGAAAATAGTACTTGCTTTTACCAGTGTGCTTTTGAAATATTCCTGGAAGTTTAAACTGTTCTTAAGCGGCATGCACATGTAGACTCTTGGGCTACGTCCAGACATGCAGGCACGTGCAGTTTGTGGCGCCACAAACTGCATGCCCAGAACATTAAAATGTGCCCTACACTACCAAATTTGCAGTGAGGGGGCGAAATTTGCTACTAGGATTTTCTGGCAGCAAAATAAAAATGCAGAGAGAAAAAGTGTCACAGCACATGCTACAATAGTGTGCACCGGAACAAATGGGGGCTCAGTCCTCTAGGGAGATGCTGTGGCTGCTGGCCAGAGTGTCTCTACTATTTCATTTGTGCTGCAGCTGCTCCAGCATGCCGTTTGCCTGAAGTGAGACAATTTGTCCTTCACCAAAGTGCACATTCAGGGGTGTGTGCTGCAGCACAAAGTGACGGCACAAATTTGTTATAGTGTATTTATAGTGTTTAAGCAGGGTTTAAAGTGTATTTATAACATTCTAAGCATTATGTCTGTCCATATCCACATTTTTAGACAGGCTGGAAAAGGAGGGCATTGTTTCACCAACTGTTTTAATAAATGGGACACACTTACAAGACCACCCTCATCACCAGGGCCAATAAAGCTATGCTGAATCAAATCTTAAAGTTAAACAATTACACCATTTCTTGGATTGAGGACTTGTTGGAAGTCTTAGGTGGAGGTAAAAAATTTACTTAGACATGTCATTAGTATACTAGCAGTTGAGATTAGAGGAGAACTGAAAGCAATCTACCTCTGTAAATGCTCACAAGGGATTATATCAGTACAGTTAGTGTCATATAGAATATTTCATAGATTTCATAGATTCCATAGAAATTAGGGCTGGAAGGGACCTCGGAAGATCATCGAGTCTAGCCCCCTTCCCCCAGGGGCAGAAAGTCAGCTGGGGTCATAGGATCCCAGAAAGATAAGCATCCAATTTTCCTTTGAAGGCGTTCAAAGTAGGTACTTGAACCATCTCTGATGGCAGGCTATTCAAGACCTTGGGGGTTTGGACAGTAAAGAAACTTTTCCTTATGTCCAGCCTGAAACGGTCTTGCAGGAGTTTATAACCGTTTCATCTTGTTGTCCCTTGGGGCGCTCTGGTGATCAAATGACCCCTGAGCTTGCGCTTTTTCAGGCTGAAAAGTCCCATAGCTCTCAGCCTGTCGCTGTAAGGTCTGTTTTCCTGAACTCTGATCATGCGCGTGGCTCTTCTCTGGACTCTCTCAAGCTTCTCCACATCCTTTTTGAATTGTGGAGCCCAAAACTGGATGCAGTACTCCAGCTGCGGCCTCACCAAGGCCGAGTACAACGGGAGAATGACGTCCTGGGATTTGCTTGAGAAGCATCTATGGATGCAAGCCAGCATTTTGCTCCCTTTACTAGCTGCAGCATCATATTGAAGGCTCATGTTCATTTTGTGGTCAATCCTGACCCCCAAGTCCCTTTCATCCATAGTGCTAGCCAGCGTAGCACTGCCGAGCCTATAAGGATGCTGGAGGTTTTTCCTCCCAAGGTGGAGAACCTTGCATTTTGTTAAACACCATCAGGTTCTCGTCCGCCCATTTCCTGAGCCTGTTGAGATCAACCTGGATCACCCTCATAGTTTCATAGTTTCATAGTAGCTAGGGTCAGGAGGGACCTGAACAGATCATCTAGCCTGACCCCCTGCCACAGGCAGGAATGAATGCTGGGTTCACAAGACCCCAGACAGGTGATCGTCCAACCTCCTCTTGAGGGCGAGTACCACCTCCCTGGGAAGTTTTTTACAGATTTTGGCCACCCTAACTGTAAAATATTGCCTTCTGATCTCCAACCTAAACCTATTCTCCATCAGTTTATGACCATTGTTCCTCGTCACCCCAGGTGGTGCTGGGGAGAAAAGAGCTCTGCCTATTTGCTGTTGATCCCCCTGATGAGCTTGTAGGCAGCCACCAGGTTCCCCCTCAGCCTCCTCTTGCTGAGGCTGAACAGGTTCAGGTCCTTCAGTCTCTCCTCGTAAGGCCTGTCCTGCTGCCCTCTCACCAAGTGGGTGGCCCTCCTCTGAACCCTCTCCAGGCTGGCCACATCCCTTTTGAAGTGTGGAGCCCAGTACTGGATGCAGTACTCCAACTGCAGCCTGACCAAAGTTGCACAGAGCGGGAGTATCACCTCTCTGGACCGGCTTGAGATGCACCTTTGGATGCATGACAAGGTATGGCTGGCCTTGCTGGCTGCGGTCTGGCATTGGCGGCTCATGTTCAGCTTGGAGTCAATAATGACTCCGAGATCCCTTTCTGCCTCTGTGCTTTCAAGAAGGGAACTCCCCAGCCTGTATGTATGCTGTGGATTCCTTCTCCCAAAGTGCATCACCCTGCATTTGTCTATGTTGAACCCCATCCTATTCTCATCTGCCCACTTTTGTAGTCTGTCTAAATCTATTTGCAGCCTCTCTCTCCCTTCAAGTGTGTCCACCTCGCCCCACATCTTAGTGTCATCAGCAAACTTAGACAGCATGCTTTCCACCCCCTCGTCCAAGTCGCTGATGAAGATGTTAAACAGTGCAAGACCGAGCCCTGGGGTACCCCACTGCTCTCATCTCGCCAGGTTGAGTACAACCCATCCACCACTACTCTCTGGGTGCACCCCATCAGCCAATTTTTTACCCATCCAAATGTGCAGGCATCAATGCTGCAGTCACTTAATTTATTGATGAGGATGGGGTGAGAGACAGTGTCAAAGGCCTTCTTAAAGTCTAGAAAGACTATGTCCACAGCGACACCATCATCCAAGGATTTAGTTACTTGGTCATAAAAGGCAATCAGGTTGGTCAGGCAGGACCTGCCTTTGGTGAACCCATGCTGATTGCCCCTGAGCATGATCTCCCGTGCAGGGCCCCCACAGGTATGCTCCTTGATGATCCTCTCCAAGAGCTTCCTGAGCACCAAGGTGAGGCTTACAGGACTATAATTACTTGGGTCCTCCTTCCCCCCCTTCTTAAAAATAGGGACCACATTAGCCAGTTTCCAGTCCCCCAGCACCTGGCCAGATGACGACAAATGCTCAAACAGCCGGGCCAAGGGCTCCGTGATGACCCCTGCCAGCTCCCTCAACACCCTTGGGTGGAGGGCATCTGGACCTGCAGATTTAAAAATGTCTAGCCCTTCCAGAAGATCCCTAACTACATCTGCGCTGACTGAAGGCTTGATAGAGCTATCCCCAAGATTGTCCCTACCTCTGGTAGGTGGGATATCCCAGTCCCTATTCAGGAAAACAGAGGCAAAGAAACTGTTAAAAATATCGGCTTTCTTGTCTAGTGTGGCCACCAGATTACCGTTTGTGTCTTGCAGGGGCCCTTCGTTGCCTGGTGCCCTCTTCTTGCTCCCAATGTACTTGAAAAAGGACTTTTTGTTGTCCTTAATCCTGGATGCTAGCCTGAGTTCCATCTCTGCCTTGGCCTTCCTAATAGCCCTCCTACATTCCCGGGCAGAAGAGGAGTACTCTTCCTTGGTGATAGCTCCTCCCTTCCACTGGTTGTACACCACCCTTTTAGTCCTCAGGCATTCCTGAATGCCCTTGCTGAGCCAAGGCGGTTTCTGAGCACTCTTACCCCCCTTGCTTTTCTCAGGGACTGTTATTCTTTGGGCCTGGAGGATCACCCCCTTAAGGTACGACCATCGCTCATGGGCTCCCATCTCCTCTAATTCTGGGCCCTTAGTGCCTCCCCCACTAGTGTCCTAAGCTCATTGAAGTTGGCCCTTTTGAAGTCAAGGGCTTTAGCCTTGGTGTGAGCCCTAGATGCCCTGCGTTGGATAGTGAAATCCAGCAGGTGATGATTGCTGTTACCCAGGTGGTCAAGGACCTGCAGTCCCCTCACCAGGTCATCCCCCATGGCCAGGACCAGGTCCAGCAAGGTGTTACCCCTAGTGGGGCTGTGTACTTCTTGGATAAGGTGAAGGTCCTGTAATACATCCAGGAACCTACGCGAGCAGTCAGACCTGGCTGTCTGCTCCTCTCAGCAAATGTCTGGGTAGTTTAGGTCACCCATGACAATAACATCCCTTGACCTAACCGCCTCCATAAGCTGACTGGAGAAGTCCTGGTCCAGGTCTTCACCCTGGTTGGGTGGTCTGTAGTAGACACCCACCATAAGGTCCCTTTCGCCACGCCGCCCCTTGTAGTTTGACCCATAGTGTCTCTGCCCAACCCTCCTTTAACCCGAAGCTAATCCTTGATGATGTGAGGTGCTCTTTGACATAGAGAGCAACCCCCACACCTTTTGTCTCTGTCCTGTCTCTTCTATATAGGGTGTACCCCTGAATGCCCACCGCCCAGTCATAGGTAGGGTCCCATGAGGTTTCTGTGAGCCCTACTAAGTCTGGGTTCTTACTTGCAATCAGGAGGCACAGTTCCTCCTGCTTACACCCCATACTATGAGCATTAATGTAGAGGCACCTGAGGCCTCCTGAGGGTGCTCGTGCCTTCCTCCCACTCCCAGGACAGTTGTAGCCCTCTGCTCCTTGGACATTGATTCTTACCTGTGCTTCCCTTCCTCTTGTCACCCTGCGTGTTGGTGAAGCATCCTCTCAACTCGAAGCGGCCCCTTCCCGCAGCGAAGCTAGTTTAAAGCCCGCCGTATGTCAGCCAACCTGGAGGAAAAGATACGTCTGCCATTAGGGGAGAGGTGAAGCCCATCCCACCCCAGCATGCCCTCCTTACAAAAGCATGGGTCGTTGTCAAAAAACCCAAAGCCTGCCTCGTGGCACCAGCTCCGAAGCCGCTGGTTAACCACGTCAATGCAGGCCTCATGACACCTACCTCGTCCACTTACCGGGAGAATAGAGGAAAATACCACCTGAGCTCCCATCTTCTTCAGTTGGTGTCCCAAGGCCTTATAGTCTTCCATGATGTTATCCAGCTTGCCCTTGGATGCATCATTTGTACCCATATGGACCACAACCAGTGGGTAGTAGTCAGAGGGCTTGACTACACCCTCCTGTCCTCAGGTGTGGATGCTTTACCCCAAAGTTTGGTATCATCGGCAAACTTGGCCAGTCCACTTCTGACTCCAATGTCCACATCATTAATGAAGATGTTGAACAGTACAGGTCCAAGGACATAGCCTTGAGGGACCCCACTGGTCACAGGGCACCGCAACAACTGACTTCCATCAACCACCACCCTCTGGGTCTGACCACAGAGCCAATTCCCCAGCCAGTGGATCATGGTGGACCCAAGACCGCAGTTAGCCAGTTTTGCCAAGAGGTGATCATGGGATACCAGATCGAAGGCTTTTTTGAAGTCAAGATATATGACATCAATCTCTTCTCCCTTGTCCAGGTGATAGTTCACCTGGTCATAAAAGGAAATAAGATTGGTCAAGCAAGACCTACCCACAACAAACCTGTGCTAGCTATGCCTCAAGATGTTGCCATCAGCCACATATTATCTCTGAACTTTTCCATAGACATGGAAAATTTGTGAAGTGCTGTATGTGTTATAGAGAGGCTCCTCAGAATGCCTTGTCATTTTTGATCCTGGCAAAAATCTTCTTCAGATGCTATGGGTATCCATTCAGGTTGTTGCCTATCAAGGCTCATGCCTAGTCTCTATGTCTAGGGAGAAAAATTACATATAAACTGGTATAAGTGATCAGAAACCAGTTCAAATCTGCAACACAACAGAAGTTCAGTGCACATAAACCAGTGCACTTAAACCAGTTTTGGCCATTTTGAAAGTGGTTTCATAGATTCATAGATCTATGAATCTATGAATCTATGAAACCACTTTCAAAATGGCCAAAACTGGTTTAAGATAAACCTGGATGGATTTAGTATCAGACTTAGCTGATTTAGGTTTATTGAACTTCTGTTCTAGATCCCTTCCAGATTCAAGTTGACTCAGTCTCCCAGCATCCCAGGATGCCTTGCACCTTCCCCACAACCTCCCCCTTGCAGGGTGGGTGGGTTAGCCTTGGCTCAAGCTGTCTGCTCCATCCTAGCAGGGAGATGTGCTCTAGTACCCCCCAACTTTTGGCCTGAGCCACTACAGGAATGTGGTTACATTTCCAAAATCAAACGTGAATGTCTTCACTTGCTTATCAGTCTAATCTATGCAGCTTAGACTAACCTGCAAAGATTTAATTTATTCAACCTCTAGCTTTTTGACTGTCTGTACTTAGCTTGTGATGCCACCCTGCCCTAACTTAGGCTTGACTTCAGACTAAAACGGGTCCCCACCTCTGTGAGTAGAGAGCTTGTTTTTGTTGAACTGTGTGTGATTAACTGGATGTTAGGGCTAGGGACAGAAGTTACACATAAACTGGTTCAAACCTGCAACAGAACAGTTCAGTGCACATAAACCAGTTTCAAAATGGCTGAAACTGGTTCAAGATAAACCCGGTTGAATGTAGCATCAGACTTAACTGATTTAGGTCAAACTGGTTTATGAAACTTCTGTCCCAGACTTGTTTCTGGTTCAAGTTAAATCACAGTCCCCCAACATCCCAGCATGCTTTGCAGTGCTGTGCTGTCCACTCCAGAGAACAGGGTTGGTCCTGCTCCTAGCCAAAGCAGTGAGAACTGGCTGAGAAGGGGCTGGGGGTGGGAAACCTGGCTGGGGACCGCAACTGGGTCTGCTGGGGGGGAAAGGGGGGCAGCCTCTTCCAGACTTTTCTCTGTTTGATTGGGGGGGGGGGAAGCCTGAGAGGGATTTCCCCCTCAGGCAAACTTTGGCTGGGATCTGGGGTCTTGGAAGGGTTTTATTACCCACTTCCCTAGCTCAGTGTGCTGCCCATGCCTCCTGCTCTGTTCCAGCAGGGCGTGGGGCACAGACGGGCAACAGCCTGAAAGCGCTGCCCCCCTGCCTCCCCCAGGCAAACTCTGGCTGGGGTCTGGAGTTTCAAATGGGCTTTCATCCCCCCTTCCCTGGATCAGTGTGCTGGCACCACTCAGTGTGCTGACTCAGTGTGCCATGCAAAGACTTGAAAAGCATCACATGGACGTGCTGGAGACAGAACGAAGGGAACAAGAGAGGGATTGCTTGGGATGGTGTGAGCAAAGAAAGCAGAGAATTACATTTACATTATAAAATGCCAGGAGACCAATAGACACCATCCCCTCCCAGCTCTGGCACAGACTCAGGGAGGCGAGCAGTTGATAAGGGGAAGGGGGAGGGGGCATAATTCCCAGGCCATGGGGGAGGGGAAAGAGGCTGGGCAACTGGGGCTAGATGGACTGATCCCCTGTCACCTGTGAGCACAGAGATCTCCACCCCAACACCTAAGACCACCTGCTGATTCCCCAAGGACTTTCTGATACCTGACTGTAAGGAGACACTCTGCCCTCAGGATTACATAAGACTTATGCAAGGCTTTCTCTTGTCTTCTTGGTCTACATTTTAAGTTAGAATAAGTTGTGTGTGCTCTCACTGAATTTTACTGGGCTGTATCTTAGCGCAGGCAAAGATTTTTGGTTGTTCTTTGTTATGTGCTTGAGGTTGCAAACTGCTATGTTCAATACATGCTCACTTCAGAGAAATGACTATTTTTGTTCAAGCTTTTATGAATTCAATGCCACTACCTTTTTCCCCCTCTCACCCGCTCCTTAGCCTGGCAGTCTTGAGTGGGGCCTGGCCATGCCCCTTCTAGTGGAGCAGGGAGAGAGAAAAAGTCTTGGAGCTTCAGTTCCTTCCCATCGGCAGTGGCTGGCAGGCTGGGAGGTATGCTCTAGTGCCCCCAGCTTCTGGCCTGAGCCACTGCAGGCATGTGAACGCATTTCCTGAATCAAAAGTGAATGTCTGTTCAGTTCATGGAGGTAAACATTGCTATTTCATTATTGGAAACTGCCCCTATCACTAAAACAATGCCAATTGATTTCTGTTCATATTGCAAAATCACCTACACTTGATGGAGACATGGGGTGCTTAATATTGGGAAGAGATTTTTGGTGCATCTTTTCACTCTACATTCCTTTTACATGCCACATTGATATGGCTCAATGTGTTCACTGTCTGCCTGACTTCCCTCTGTTCTATGTACTGTGGTATGTAATTAACAAGCAACGTGTCTTTTATGCAAAGGAAAACCAATAGGTGGACTACATGGTAATTTTCTAGTATGCAACTGTGTTTCCAGAGCTTTGCACATTGCTGCTGACACTTTTACAAATATAATAGTATGAATTTAACACACCAACAGAAATGCAAGGAAAAGGTAAAGCTACGCTGGCTTCTTCAGTGCTAGAAAAACAACAAATTAAAATGTTTGGCAAACAGAGGATAATGTTCATAGGGAAAATGGCTGTACTTCCAAGCATCTCAGGGTGCATCAAACAATGAAGTTTAAAAATTATTTATAGCTTTGTGTTCTCATGGCTTTTATTTTCTCGGTTCCTTTCACTCCTTCGCTTTTCCTCTTCCCCTTGTTCATCTTCTTAGGAGATGAATAGCATGAAGAAGGTTCTGCATTTTGTAAAGTTATCAATAAAAAGTACTGTGTGGGTAATGAACAGTAACAGAGTGTTCCTTTTACATCCAAAATATGTTACATAATTGCATAAAAATCAACTGAGTTATTATGAACTTTAATAAGGTCGTCAAGTAGTCTACTAAAAAAATTGTTGCTGTGGGAATGGCCAAGTTATTATGAATTGTAGTATCAAAGGGCAAAGTTGAAATTCTTTGACTGCATGAATTAGAATTTGTGTATAATGATTTTATTGCTCATGAAAGTGAGGGATAGATAGCGTGGCTTGCACTAAGCAGAATGTAGCCAGCTTTGCAAGTTTCCATACACAGCTTTGTGTGTATCTAAATATGGAACGTTCCTTCTGTTTGAAATTGAGCCTTTTTGGAGTAAAGATAATAAAGTGCATGCTGGCTTTGAAATATGGATAAATATCCACTAGGATCTCAGCTGAGATCAACACATTTCTCTGTATCTTGGGAGTGACAAGCTAGCAAACAGTCTCCAGTGTCAATTAGCTGCAATTAATAAAATGTATGTTGTTACCTAGGAAAGAGTCTCAAAGAGATGTAGCAAGCAAATGTATAATTATCCATAATAAATTTAAAACTATTTTCTTTACTCACAACTTGATCTACTGACTACTTGCATGAGTGAGATGTGGAGGCTTTAGCCCAATTTAGATAAACTGCTCCTTAAAATTTGAACAATTACATTCCTTTGTATCATTCTACAGAGCTTTTGCCTGAGAGCCCAATCTTGTCATCATTCCACACACAGCATTTCCATTGAAGTCAGGATCAAGAAATTTAGACATCATATCTCAGATATTCTTAGTTTCATTTGGCACTGGCAAGCCCTATAGACATGGCCGACAAGCTCACGTTCAGTGCAATTCTGTCATTCTGACCATGGTAAAATGGAAATGTTGTCAGAGGACTGGCTGCAGAATCAAGCTAATATAGCATTTACACTCAATAAAATAGATCAATAATAATTAATGTTAGTATTACTGTAAATAGATGAATACAATGAGGGAGGAATGGCAGAGATTATATAGATACACATAGATATCTGGTGTAAAGATATCTTCTGCTCTTTGTTCTTCAGGTTCACAACCTGAAGTATGGTCTTTTTGGATGCTCAGCTACTTCTGGATGCTGGCAATGGTTGCCAAGACAGCTTATATTCAATTGCATTTGGGAAAAAAGAAGATTGTAGAATGTTCTTTCATAACCTGACTAGTTATACTTTGTTAGCTTGTGGGTGAATGTTTGAAAATATTCAGCAATGGCATATAATAGAAACTTGAGCTGTGTGTACTGTGTGCAGTGATTTTTCTGAAAAGCACATTATATCTGATTCCATGAATGCAGTAACAATGAACTGATTTCTAGGTGAAAATAGAAAAGGTTAATTTGGACTTCATGATTTGGTTCCTCATTACCTTTCTCCAGGTGACACTATAGATCTGAGAGTTTCATAGCAGAGTATATTCTCTCACCTCTCACCAGATCCTGCTTAGTGATTATCAAGGCCTGATGGAAGACTAAGTGGGTCTTCCAGACCTTTTCTGGGGCATTAGTAGGTTGAGATAATGGGAAGAGAGCATTTTAAAAAGTAAAATTCATTTTATGTTGCTTTAAACCTATTATTCTAAAGTCATACATGCTAAATAAATTTTACTATCTTTGTAAATTCCACCTGAACTTTCTGACACCTCTTAAACCTTTTAAGTTTGTAAAATTATTTTTAGCCACTATTTTTGTTTTCATGTTCTTGTTCTTACCTTGACATGCTAAGAAGAACTTTAGGAAATAATATCCCAAGCATCACATTGTATTTTAAAAATAGCTCTCTAAATACCCCAATTAATATTACATTCAGTAGCTATTCTTTTGATTGCAATAATTTGCCTGGAATTAAACTATTGCTACTAAAATTTATGTAAAACTAATGAAAAATTTATTGGTTTATAAAACCCTTGCTTTTATCCCAGACTAACAATTCCTATGCAGCTCTAGTGATCCTCCCACAAATATTTGAGAGAAAATAAAATATACGGGAGTTCATCAGTTCAAATTCCCTGAGATCCTTGCAGAACTCTTCTTTGTGATCCAGTCTTTTAACTTTTTCATGACTTTAATCTTAAAAAATAGATTTTTAATTAAATTCAGAGCTATTATTCCCCTTTAGGGGAGGTGGGAAAAACAAATGCAGCACAGACTCAGGACCTCTGAGCATAACACTTTCCCTCTCTTTACAGTTCATTTTGGCATTTTTATATATCTTCTGCTAATAAAATGTAATGATTTTCATCTTTTACTTTGACATCTGAGTCTGTATCTTTTATCTGTTGTTTACAGTGTTTCAGCCCATAAATAAATCATATGACAAAATAAATTACTTAATCTTGTGTTTTATTTGGAAACACATTAAAGCCTAGCTTTTCTGGAAAAAAAATCACTTTACACCTTAGAATTGCTTATATACTTTTATGACTTTTGTGTCACGTTCAAAAACTATCAAGGTGTCATATCAATAACAAGTGTTCACAAGAGCCACATTTTAAACCTTTCAAGTTTTTGATAGAGTTTGATAGGAATACTTTAAAATGAAAGTGCATCTGTCTTTGGCAAATGACATTTTCTATTATTCTCCTTTTGTAATACAGTGTTCTATTGTATTTACAGAAACAATTTTAATCCCCTGAACCTTCTTTAAATGAGTATACTTACAACTATAATGAAGACCTTCTACAAAGACCCATTAAATCTGAAATTCCTAGTTATTGGAATATAGATATTCTTACTCACTGTAAATTTTCTTACCCAATAAATTCCTGGATTGCCCATAAAGTTCTTCTATATACTTTTGAGATCTTTGTGACTGTTAGGATACTTCAGGCTGCACTGAATTTCAGCTTGCATTTTCATTTGTGATTTATTTTGGACATCATTTGTAAAAAAGAAGCAGGTCTAGGAGATGAATAATTCCTTTTTTCGCATTGTAATGAAAGGAACAAAAGTTTCTAACCTGAGTGAATTTATTAAGCTTCTGCTAAATCAAAGACAATTAAACCAAATTTAAAATAGTAATATGTATGTGTTTTTTAGAAGCGTCTTTCTTTCACAAATGCCTTCCAAAAGACTACCTTCATATAGAGAATGTACCCTCTTTTCTTAGGTTAATTGCTGAAATATTATGTGGTTTGGTTGCATTCTTACTAATTTCCAGATTCTATTCCAGGACATTTGGGATAGAGCCCAAGAGCTTAGCATGTTTTCCTTTTTTCATGGTAAAATTGTGCAAATATGCATTAGAGTGTGAAAACAAACAGTCTAATACATTTTTGCAAAGCTCTTTATGTTTACTGTTTATTGCAGATACCAGATCCTAATTAAAATGCGCTAACAAAAGCCAAGATACAAAGAACAAAGATATAACGAAGCCTCATCTTTTAAAAATATGTGATTAATCCCAAGGGACATTTTGTCATATGTCACCACAACTAAATTCAAGAAAGTTAACTATAACATTGAAAGAATACAACACCAAATATGATGGACCCTTCCGAACAAAAATAATCATTTCATAGTCACGTTTTCTATGGAATAAGCCTCTTTTGAGACATAATGACATCCAGCTGTACCTCCTTTTGTTTATTGTTACTTGCCCTTCTCACAACAAAAACTTCCTAGTTTGGTTTGCCTTTGAAATAATTTAGGGCCTATGCCTGCTTCTGTGAGAAAAGGTCCTTAATATGTATGTTGGCCACTTTCAGTATCAAAATGTGATAATAGAAATAGGACACCATGAACAATTAAAAAAAAATTAATTTGCCCATTTTTTAAAATGTTGTGGCAAAATACTTTTAATTTTTTTTATCCAAGTTTCTGTTCAATGCCCTAAAAAACCCTTTAAAATTGTGACTAAAAACTGCCTTTTTAAAAATTCAATTTTATATGCACTTCTAATAGAATCTACTTAAGGTCCTCTTGAGGCAAGAGATAATTCAAAACAGAGTAGAACTGTCATATTTCTGCTGTAGGATGGAGCTGGGCTGTGAAGTATCCATGCAAGAGAGTTCTTTATTTCCATGTACACAGTGGTACCCAACTCTGTATGGGTACAAGAAATATACATGGACTTGGTAGGTTAACAATGGTGAATGATGAAGATGTCCACAAACTATGTACATTTGCTGCATTCATCCTACAGTGCTTGGGCTTTTGTAGCATGTGGTTGTATGGGAGATCTCCAGGAATATTTCTCTTCTTTTCTCCTGTGTCTATGTGTTGGTTCTATATATACAACATATGTATCCCCACTTTTGGTAGAAGATATGTACTCAGACCTTGTGACTGGGGGTGACTTTGTGACTGGGGGTATACCCAGTTCTACTGGGTATGTGTCCCGGGAGAGAGCGGGAGGAAGGACCCTGAACTAAAAAGGGGGAACCCTGGGAATGAAATCTACATGAGGAAGAGAAAATAAACATAAAAATAAACAAAAAAACCCACTTACCTGCAGCAGGAACCGCAGCGCAGCTGGAAAGAGGAAAGAAACCCATGTGGCTCATCAGCTGTGTCTTCATACAGCTGGAGCTGGCCAGTGATGTCACCGGGAATTACCAGCCGGCAGTAATAAAACAAACCACCAGGGAAGATGGGGGAGAGAGGCAGCAGACCTGAGGAGGGCACCACCACAGGGTGCCTCTCACGAGTCCCTCAGGGAGGGAGGAAGACAGTCCGTCAGAGAAGACGAAGAGCCGGAGGAGGCTCCTGATACCGACCATGGCAGCAGTGGCAGGGAGCAGCTCGTCAGAGTGAAGGACGAGCCAGAAGAAGCTCCTGCAGCCGGCAAAGGCAGCAACAGGGAAGGGAGTGGAGAGGTGGACGTGATGAGCAACACCATAACAGGTGACAGCATCGGGGACATTTGGGAGGCGGAGGAAACTTCCCCTTCGAGAGACTCCAGGCAGGAACAGCAGAAGGACTGCAAAGAGCCAAGGTGCCGTCCCTCGAAGTAAGGTGTGCCTGCCTGGACTCGAACATCTGGTCACGTGTGGCTCTGGCCCAGATGTTCGATGGTGTTCGCCTTACCGTTCCCGGTGGTCCGTCAAGTAGGTATTTGCTTCTGGTGTGGTCTTCCTCAATCTCGCCTGCCACGACTTTGAATATTATTTCAGTGGAAGGTCCAACCACAGGGAGTCTCTCGATGGCGGGACGTCTATCCAGCAGTCTTCTGCGAGGCTCCACCTCCCCTCTACCTCGCCCTTACACCCAGTCTTGACAGGTCACAGCTGTCCTCCTGGCCAGGTTCCCAACCGTTGAGCCCCTGATTACTTTTGCTGGGGTGATCCTCCCTGCTAAAGCGTAAGCAGCCTGCAGTATCCTACCCAGGCTACCAGGCTGTCACCCTTTCCCTCAGGCGAACAACCAACCCCTGAGGCTTAAGTAACAATCAGGCTCCACGAGCTCTGACCCTCAACCCCTCCAAAAGTGGGAAACAAAATACAAAAAGAATCACTGATGCACTCTGAGGGGCTCAACTGCCCCCTTGCCAGGCTCCCTCTGCCTAGTCACTAACAACCTGCCCTTGACACTACGGGTCTGTTAGGCCCTATATGTGGCTGGAGTAGCCCGCAGACTCCACCAGAATTCTTCTCCGTTGTTGCCCAGCCTTTTGTTTCCCCTGGCCACCTGTGGTCCTCCAGTGGATGCCTGTCCCCTCATCACCTGCTGGATCAGCGCCACTCCGCTGAGGGCCATATTTCGCAGCCCCTCATGCTGCCCTTGTCTCCTGTTTCCCACCTGGTGAGCCTCTTCAGCTCTCCTGGTGCCCTCAATGGTCCCACCTGGTCTGGTGCTGGGAATTGCACTGGCCTCTCCAGCCCCTCTGCTGTAGCCACTGGCGTCGGGGTCTTTCTGCGCCCCTCTGCCCTTTTGCCTGAGTTCCCAGTCATGAGGAGCCGCCTCTGGCTCACGGCTCCTTTTGCTGCCGCCAGCAGTCTCCGGCTTGCAGCGTACGCTGAAGAATCCTTCCCCTCTGGGGGAAGCAGCTTCCGGCTCCTTTTGCTCCCGCAGGAGCTTCGGAGAGACACCTCCTGCTGGTGCTCCTGCCGGCACCAGTCTGCCCCCTCCCTCTTTGCCAGCGGCCTGTGTTATTTCCGCTGGCTGGCGATCGTGGCTGACATCACCAGCCGGCCGCAGCTGTATAAAGGCGTGGCTGACAAGGCTCACAGATTCCTCTTTGGGTTCCAGGTTTGCCGTGGGTCCCACTGCAGGTAAGTATCTCCCTTTACCCTTGCTTTTTTTTTCATTCCCCTCTGAGGGTTCCTGTCCCTGGGGCTCCCCCCTCATATTTTGGGGTCCTCCCTTCTGTTTTTCCCTGTGACGTAAGGAACAACCAGGAGTACACAGAGGGGCCATGAGGCATCCAAATAGTGACGCCACTGAAGAGAGAGAAGAGGAGTAGGGCCATATCCCAGGAAGAGCCAGATAAAGTGGGGGAGACGACCCGAGTGAGAGGCCATGGGTACCCAGCCCCATGTAGGGGTCAGTTCCTAGAGAGGTCTTAGGGAGTAAGGCACCTGGCATTCTGACGTGGGGGCCAGGGAAGGGGCTGCACAGATTTCCCACAACATAGTAGAGTATTATTTTGTGTTTTCCTTTGTGCTTCCCCATTTGGAGGGGTTGAGGGGTAGGTGTAGATGACAAGGCTAAGGTAGTTGCTGCAGGGCTTGTATGGGCTTTGCCCTTTTGTATAAGGTACTAATCAGGCAGCATGCCCTGGAGGGAATAGGTTTTGAGGCTGGGATTACCCACCGCAAGCAACCCTAGGTGGACTAAGCTAATCAGCCTTGGGAACCTGTGCCCTGGATGGGAGGGGGCTAGCAAGGCTACCACAACTCATCAAGAGTGGGAGCGTGGGCAGGAAGACCCAGTGACCCATCAAGGTGTGGCATAAGGTCAGGGCGTAGGGGAGGTGGAGCCCTACAGGTGACCGCCGGACAGATCCCACGCCACTGAGGGACCCTGAGTAGTCACCCCACCACTGGGGTATCATTCAAAGTCATGGCAGGTGAGATTGGGGGAGGCCACTCTGGGAGCAAACACCTACTCGATGGCTTACCGGAGACTGTGGGGCGAACACCACTGGTCACTCTGACCAAGGCTGCACATGACTGGATGTTCGAGGCCCGGTGATCACAGTATGATTTAATGAAGAGTTGACATTTAATTGCCATTAATACTGTAGATCAGTGGTGACCACATCACCTGACCCTATGGGACAGATAAGTGGTGCAGGACTAGTCCATGGGCTGGATTTGGCATGTAAAGCCAGTCCACAGGCCCAATACAGTGCATGAAATTGTGTCATCTGACCCATGGGGCTCCCTATGGGTCTCAAAACCTGGTGATGGGACAAGCAGTGGCAGCATTAATTGCTGGGAGCCATGACATCTAATGCTGCCATCACTCCCCTGCTGCCAAGTTCCAAGATGCATGAGAAGCTCTGCTAGCCAAATGACACAGTTCTGCAGGTCAGATCAAGTTCATGGGTCATATCTTGGTCACCCCTGCTATAGATCATTGAAACATAAGTCACCTTGTAATGAAGTCGTATATATTTCTCAAACTCTACCAATTTGGATTCTGTGAGTTTAATCCTATGTCACTAGGTGGAGAGAGTTTCACTGGCTATGTATTCCAGATATCGAGTAGTTTTAAGTATTGAGCATAAACTGAGATAACTCTCTTGATTCTGCCCCAAAAAGGTGATGATCACATAAAGACGGTGGTGAATAATACCCTTACATCCTCAGTTGAGGAGCAATACAATAAAGAAGAGACAAAAAAGAAAAGCTCAACGATGAAAAATAAACTCCTTATTTAAAAACCTCATAAATCATTGAAGCTACAGAAATGTATACAAATGTTCTAGGCAGATATTTCAGTGCCAAACCTTTCCGTTGTGCAATCATTGACAAAAATCTTTTCATTCTAAATTGTGGTGTCTTTGAAACTTATGTGCTTCAGAAATATCAGTGGGCAATAACCAATACCAGTCTGCTTTTTGGCCTCACAAATGCAACTTTTGCAACTCCTTTGTGTTTTGCATTAAATTTTCCTTGGCCACAGCTTTGGATCTTGACTTTCCAGTTTTATTATGTCCTAGCTAGATTTGCCAGTAGACTTGCTGTTATACCATTTTCCTGGATGGCAAAAGTTGTGTGTGTTGTTTGCAAAAAACTCAGACACACTTGTTCAATTTCCACTATTGCAACAATTTCCTTAGGTTTCCCCAAAACAGAACCTAGTTTGGTTTCAGTAAATAAAGTCCAGAAAATATTCTAAGGAAACACTATACTAAGACACATTCCATTTGTGTTTGTATAATTTTTCTTTAAATCCATAAAAAGAAAAAATGTATGACACTTGGAATCTAAGGCAAGTATGTCTCTGGATGAACATTATTCCTTCTTGTTTTCTGTGGTATAAATAGCTATGTAATTGTTATTAACATGCTTTCTGTATAATGCACTACTATTTTGTTACATAGAATTATGATCTCTAGGGAGACTTTGCTTTTATTTTTGTTGTTTCCCTAGTCTTAAAAACAAACAAAAAATCCATTCAGTGGGTATATGTAGTTACACTTTGTATTTTGAACACCCCTCACCTTTTTCTTTAGTATTAACTGTAGAACACCTTTTCAATGGAAGTTCATATTTTCCTCTAAAATATAAATGACCCTTTCCTCTAATTTCACCCCCTCCCTGAGGTAGAAGAACATTTCAGGGAAGAACCTATTGGTGTATGTGTATAAATGGTGGATCCAATACACTGAAGATAGGATCCTGATTTAGAACTAGAACCAGCATTAAAAAGAATTTATAAAAACAAAGTCTTTTAAGTTTACTTTAACTTTTCTTGAAAATCCCTTTGATCCAGTCAGCCACTGATCAGCCAGGCTAACTCATGGCACCCTGCTGCAAACAAAGATTCTGATAATGCTCTTTTATTTGAACTGCTATCCTTCTAAGAGAGGTTCTTGCAAACTGAGCTGTTCCTATTGTCATTAGTCTATCTCGAAGGCATAGATCAGCAGTCTGAGCCTATCCCTGGCCTCACAGAAGATATTTTCCCTTCTAATGCAGTGTAATTCATCAAATAAACTACCCACAGTGTCTAGCTGTAATGGGAGTGTACAGTGTGTATGCTGTTCCTATCCCTGAGACATCCTTTTTTGTTATGTTTAGCACAGAAAGGGACATAGATGCAACTGGCCACCTGAATAGAAACAAAAGAAAGATTGTAATTCTTTATTATTAATGATTGCAAAACTGAATGTGTGACATGGGAAAAGTAAGGTTCAATTTTTTACTATACAAAATAAACCTCAGACTGAGGATTGTTTCCCCCCTTTTTCTTCTTGTTCAAAACTTCTGGCAGAAAGTAAAAAACAGATGGAATACACACTAGAATTGTTTTTCAGACTGAAGACAATTGAAAAATCAGCAGGAATTGACAGTAAGATTTAGATATTAGGGTATATTTAAATACCTGAGGCCTAGCCCCCCATTTACAGGTACTGTTCGGCACAGCAACATTTGCACCTCTATTTTCTTCTACTGCTTACTGTCTTTTTTTTTTTAATGAGACCTCTACTTACCTGACAAATGTATGTATGTAATCAGGTACTTAAACAGTGAGCACAAAAGTGTGGAGAAAAAAGGGAGTCTGCCATTTTGAAAAGTTGGGCCATTTGTCTGTAATATAAAATTAGGAAAATCCCAAAGAATTTTAAACTGCTGTGTATGAAATGCAGAGTGAGATACTATTGTAATTCAAGCACCACAGTATGTAGGTATTCAGTTAAATGAATGGCTCCTGAAAACTCCTAGTTGGTATGGTTCATAAGAACAGTGGATGCTTTTCTTATGGCATGAGACACTGTGCACAGCCACATGAGACGCTAAATGTGCAGTAGTTGAGTACTACTGCACAGTAGTGTCTCGTGGCAAAACCCATGCCAGGCTGCCACAGAATTAGGCTACTGTGCAGAAGCGTCACAAAAAAAAGGAGTTCACTGGTGCTACTGTGCAGTAACTCCGGTTACTGTGCATTTATTTAGTACTTGTTTATACAAGTGCTAAATAAATGTGCAGTAACCACTACACAGTAGTATTTCATGTAGATGCACCCACTGAGAGGCGGAACTTGTTGGAATAAGTCAGTGCATTGTAAAATCCTGGCAAGAGGATGGTATGCTAATGCCTTTTGAGTGATCTGTCAATGAGAATACTCTACCAATTCCATTGGGGCCTGATAGAATATTAAGATGTTTCTGTTTTAATTCCCCTTATATTTGCCTTCTCTGGCCTTTCTAGTAAAAAATTTAAAAAAATACTTGCAAAAGTACATTGCAGAAGTACATGTTTGGACTGATTCAGACAAAATTAAGCTACAATACTCCAGCGTTTAGCCACTGTGCTATGTGTGGGTGTTACAGCATGAACAGAATCTGACATGCTATCCTTCCTGATTCTTTTAAAATACCTATGCAGAGTGATGAACACATAACAGATTGTCAGCCTCTTAGCTGAATTTCCTATTTTCATTGGTCTAAATCAGATTCTTGATATTTTTTTCCTGTTTGTTTCCCCCTAAAGATTTCTAATATCCTCACTGGAACCCGGTTAGCTTCCTCAGCCTCTATCAGTTTTCACCACTTTTTAACATTTCACTTTTTAACTCTTCTGTCTCTGTTGCCATCCTCCTTGTCATGGTTTCAAGTTCTTTCTTGAGTAGATGCATCACTGTACAGGACAACCCTCTTTCTATAATCCTTCCTGAGAATTCAACACATTGCTTCTGTAACATTTTTAGTTTATGCTAGTCTGGGAAATGAGACAGATTGGGACCACCCCCATGTCAGGTGCCCAGCTAATGCATAGCGAATATAGCATTTAGTTGCAGAATTCTAAAGGAGAGACACCAGCCTTCAAAAATGTTTAAAATTTCAAGGGGCATTATATAAAACAGAAGCTAGTTATCTTAGACCCCAAAAAGATCTTTCTTGTTTATTTATTGACTTGTATGCATAGATTTGTTCTCTTCAAAATTACCACTTTAGACAAGTAGCAGGAGCACAGACACACCGAGAGGGAAAAATTCTGCTTCTGTATACGCATGTACAGTACTCCTAAAATCAGTGAGAGCTATCTGTATTTCCAAGGGCAGAACTGGGGCCACTAAAAATTGGGTTGCTTTGCAACCCAAGCACAAGCAAAGCTTCAAAAGCACAACATTTACTAAGGACCAGATCATTCTGTGCAGGTTCACTGATGGATGTCACTCTTTTGTTTTGGACAAATAATAGATAACAGTTCCTTCACTGAGGCAACATTTCCTATTCTCTGGTGTAATATTTAGTACAGTAATTCAGTAGGCTGGCCGGAAAGAATACAAAATGCTTTTACTTATTTGAACCTGCTGATCAGTCTGAGTCTATTCTGCTTTCTGGAAACACCTGACAGATAATATGGTCATATGATTAGAACATTCATTAGCACCGTCTCTAAACTACTAGTATTACACTATTTCATTTGCTGAATTGACTCAATGCTAAAACTATGACACTTATTCTTCTAGTTGTATGTATAAACGTGTAGGGGTCTACCCAAGTCATGGAGGCGGCTAGCTGCCATTTTCGAGGGCTTATTGTGTTCAGGGCCCCTCCACACCTCTGAGGGGCCGCAGTGACCCTGCCCTCCCCAGCACTGACTGCTGGAGAGTGGTGGGGCTGCATGACAGGCAGCCTTCTCAGCCAATCAGTGGTGAGGAGCAGGGACAGCAGCCATCTTGCCTGTTCACCTTTATGCCGGCTGCCTCCCTCTGCCATTCTCCAGGGCTGGCTGCCCACTGGGGGTTAGCATTTTATTTTTAGCATGTTTTTTCTGCAGATTTTGTGGAGATCACTCAATTTGATGATTTCTGTGAAATTCATGTAATCATGATTTGGGTAGGTTCCCAAGACTTTTTTTTGTTAGGTTTAAGTAATTGAAGCCTTGTGGGAAGTAGAGTCATTGTTCATCTGCTTATTTCTATCTGTGCCAGGAAAGTCAATGTTTTATTGTTAAGTTATATTGCTAAGATCTAACAGAGATAGCTGTGGATCTTTGTTATCATGGGTAGCATTCTTCAAAATATTTTTCTGACTAGCTTTCTTCAGCTCTCTTATTAATACAAGGATATTTTGGCAAGGTGATATGCTCAAACTGATCTTACCAAATTTATGATATTTCAGATTTGTGCTGTTGGGTCATCTGTCAGATGGTAATCAGAATTTTGGATATTTTATTGCATATTGTGTTTTGATGTTGGTTATTCCCATGTTACTGCCAATGCTTTTTAGTTTGGACATTTCCATGAATTTACAGTCAATGATCCTTTTTATCACACTCAGATATGTCCAATGTGTCCAAAAATTGATATAGTCTTTGAGATTTAATATTATTTTATCAGATCTTTTGTTAATCTGAATATATATATTATGTCAAACTACTGAGTAGCTTAACTAGGGGTGGGCAAATGGGGCAGGTGCTGACTTAGAGGGGGTACAAAATTGGCAGCAACTGCCATTGCTGGTAGCAGCTTCCACTAGTGCCCAGGGTGCAGAAATGGCTTGTTATGTCTCTGGTTATTATGTATCTGACCATTCACCCCAGGTAAAAATAAAATCTACCATATATATATATATGTTCTAAATTGAGCCCTAAAACAGATTTTCTTTGAATTAACTTTTAACTTGAAGCTGCTGTTACTGCTGCTTCAGCTGTTATTGTACTTTCAAAGGCTGTGAGATCAGGGAGTTTGGGAGATGTCAGATAAACTTTTTGTTCAGATGCTTCTGGATCTGCAGAAGAGGTCCAGATGAGGCAACCGTCACTGCATTCCTTGAACTTTTCTACCTTATTCATATGTTTCCTCTATGAGAAGGGACAACCTGGTCATGAAATTTCAATCATAACCAATTTGAAATAGTTGCATGCTGTTAGGCCACTAATTAGAATGCTTTTAAAGGCAAGTTATTAAAAGCTCTCAGCACCCAGCAGCAGCCATGAGAAAGCAGGGAACTGCAGGATTCTTGAGTGCTTTTGAAAATCTGGTCACTTTATTTAGGTATCTAAACTAGAGGCAAAGTCTTTTGATAATCTGGCTCTGACCATAAACCTGTAACCATATAAGTGGAAGGGAAAATAACTCTAAGCTATTGTGATATAATCAGATAGGAAAATCCTCTTTACTAAACTGAAGAGACTTATATGGGCCAAGTCTAGAGAAAGGCTGGCTTACCTGATCCCAAACCCACTTAAGTAAATGGATGATTTTGCCTTATGCCTCTATGCATGAAATAAAACATGTACTTTCTATCTTTCTAATAGTGAAAATATTTTGCAGTGTTTGGAAGGGATAAATTGATAACTTTTATGGATATCTTACATTTTCCCTTAAGTCTTGATAAGTTTTATCTCAGAAGTTGGTCATCTCTGTGTGGAAAATTACCTACCGTGCAATGAAACTGCATGAGCGATTGGGGGCAGGGTGGGAGGATGAGTGTTATATTTTTGTTTTCAGATTAGCATTTTAGGCATTTAAGATGCCTTAGGCATTCTCCTAAGGCATTTAAAGAGACATCATTTGAATACCCTTATTTTCTCAGAGTACTGAAGGAGAAAATATTGATTAGTGAATATGCTGGAATTTGCATTCTATTTGTAGAGAGCTAATAAAAAAATAAAAACATTGTGGTCACGGTAGAATTTCAGAAGAGGTAATGATAACAATAATGGCTTTACTATAAATGCATTCACATGTTTGGAGAATCTTCTGTTGTCTAAAATAGCTTTTAAGTTTGCTGTGCCTTTGTGAGTGGGTTTAGAGAAAATTAAAATAAAAGTGTGTACAATCTTGTACCAGTTCCTGACCCTCTTGACCTAGATTAACATAGAAAGATCTTAAAGTTTAGTTCTCTGCCAGTTGCTGCATTGGTCAGCTATGGACGTTATCCAAAATATTTGTTCAGGGAGATGAAATTCACCCAGTGCAGAGGGTCCTCAAAAGTCCTATGTCCTATATCAGCCCCGAAACAGAGTGTAAGTAGGAATAAAATAGTTCATAAATATCCTGCTGCATGGGAGGGCAAATTACCTTCATCCAGAGAAACAAATTTGCTTTATACTGGACATTTTGGGTCATGTTTTTACATCTATTTCATCACTGCAACTCCGCTGACTTCAGTAGGGTTACCTTGGTGTCACAGAGTGAAGAATTTAGCTCTGTTCTTGAAATCATTTACCACATGCTGCAACAGGAAAAAAGTCTACCTTACGTTTCCTCAACAGTTGTGCTGTGGTGCTGTTTTTGGAAATATCCATTCTAAAATGAAATTCTTCCAGGACAGTCATGTACCAGCTTCTGTACCATTCCTTGCAAGTATTGCTTTCACAGTTTACATAAAAAATGTAGTACTCCTCTAGTGGGATTGGTAGAGTGTATATGCTTTTAATGTATCAATTAATAATTCAGATTAATTCATAATAAGGGACTAAATGTTAAGGAAAATATTATAAAAGTAAATATAAATAATTCATAGTATCGTCTTTTCTAGAAAGATTTCTCATAAAACTGTTGAGAAAAAAAATAATTTATACAAAGCTCTATCCCTGTAGTTTTAATCTGACGGTAATTATTATTGCTCAGATTGGCATAAGAATAATCATTAAATAGATATTTAGTTACAGGCAACTGCCTCAAAAACCTAATAATCTGTTGGATCAATATCACAAGCATAGAACTATCATCCTTGTTTTTAATTTGAGAAGCAAGGAAAGCAGTTGCATGGTCATAATCAAAAAAGTATAATACTTTTGGTCTTTAATTAGTCTAAGCTTGGCAGGAAACAAGAGAGAAGCAAAACCACCATGAATAGCAAATTCTGCCTTAAGCACGAACAACTCTTTTACATCTAGAAGGAGTAATTTTATAAATATTTGGAGTATACATTTTTTATACTTAATAGTTCCACTTTTTTCCCAGACAAAGTAACATACAATTTCTATAATGAGAAAAAGTAAATGTCGCGGCTGAAGCAATAGAAGAAAAGATTTATCTGTAGAGTTAAATAATGAAACTTTTAAAAGTATGCTAACATTTTTTTTGATAGCTGAGGGAAGGATCAAACTCTTGCCAAGAATTTAAAAAGCACCAAACAATTATTTGGTTTTCACTTTCTTGTAAAATTGCCAAAGAACTTTTAGCTCCATATATTCACAATTTTCTTAAGTTTTAGCAGGGACAAAATGACCAGTTTAAAGTTTGTTGCCTCCTGTTGTATATTTTGTTCACTGATGTAGGAACTGACTTCGGTGTAAAAGAATTAAATAGCTTGCATGAATAGTCTTTCTTCTGCAGTGTATTTACCAGTTGGGTCCACAAAGCATAGTGACTTTCCCACCATTGATATATCAGGCTTCCTTATCCAGGAAGTACCTTGGCTGATGGATGATGGACCAATTCAGCAAAGCTATGCTCTAACACAGTGGTGCTCAACCTTCAGCCCACAGGCTGAATGCGGCCCTCAGGTCTCTACATGCATCTAAAAATTTGGTAGTTGGAGAGTAGTGGAATCATGAATTGCTGTGGTTTTCAGATCACACCAGCTGACTGACTCCACACTGGATCCAGCCTGCAGACTGACACTGCCCATGGGATCTGGCTCACAGATTGGCTCCATGACACCTACCTGGCCCCTGGGGCTAGAAGGTTGAGCACCCCTACTCTAACATAAAAGCATTTTAATTCTGGCAGTGGCTGCAAAGTGAAACCAACCCTCATTATGGAAAATGTCTCTCTTTTTGCAGGAATCGAAGTGCTTTACTTATTGGGAAGGCCAATAAGAATAACGAAGGACTTCATCTGGCACTTTTATTAACACCAGGCACATCTACATGTGTAAATGCTGCTGGATGGGTTTACTCCTCGGAAATTTGAGTGAGTATTTGGGAGCAGATTTGCTCCTATGCTGCTTGCCCCTCTGCAACAGCCAGGGGGACCTCCAGTCTCCCTCTGGGTGCTTAGCCAAGGGCTGGCAGGGAGCACAGGACCAGGAGATAGCTGTTTCTGGGTGGGGGCTGGGAGATTGTTCCCTGCCCGAGCTTCCTGCTGCTGGCACGGGCTCTGGTTGTGGAACCCAGGCTGGGACAATGTTCCCCTGCCCAGCAGGGAGCTCCCAGCCCTAGTTTCGCAATCACTATTGTGATCATGATCAAGATTGCAGACCCAGGGCCAGGGCCAGGGCCAGAAACTCCATGATGCTGGGGCAGGAGGACATTGTCCCAGCTTGGGCTGCACCTCCAGAGCCCACCCTGCCAGCAGGCAGCTCCCAGGGCAGGGAGCAATCTCCTGCTCCCTGCTGCCTGGATGACCAGGAGCAAATTTGCTCCTGGTTAGCTGTCTACACATGCCTTATTGCATAGTAACTACTCAGCAGTTAATTTGCTACCTGCATTTGCACCTGCAGGTAGCACATTAACTGCTGAGTAGAGCAAATTACTGTGCAGTAAGGGTCTGCATGTGTAGACAGTGATGCTTACTGTGCCATAATTTGATTTAGTGTACAGTAAAGTGTCTTGAGTCAATGCACACCGTGAGTAGTTCCTTACTACACAGGGGTTTCTGTGGAACCATTGATAAGAGTAATTTGGTATGTATTGTAAGGTCCTAAATATGTGTATTGTAAGGTCCTAACTATGTAGTCAACTGGGTTTGAGTTAAGATGTTATGTTTCCCTTTAATGCAAAGCAAAGAAGTTGAACCTGTTGCTGCAGTTTGCTAAATGGTTGGTCCTTGATGTGCCTCCCAGTTTTGAGTGGGCTGCATAAAGGGAAAGCAAGAGAGAGATTCCCCACTTCTGGGGATAAGGAATCGTCTTTCATATACCAACCAGTAATGAGAAGAGCTAGCTGGGTTTGCAGGACAGCTGGTGAGATATGCTGTACTCTTTAAAGGAGCATCATAGATTACTCTTTCATATGCAACCAAATGTATCTGCAGAGTACTTACTGATGCTTCCTTTGAAGTAATGGCACCACTGCCTACAACAAAATGATTGGATAAAGGCACAGCTTAGACCCTAGCAATTATGCCTGTTGTCTGCTAGCACAAAGATTATTTATAAATGCAAGATAAGAACCAAAAAGAAATCCTAAAGGAGAAAAAACTAGGTCAAAGTAAAGAGGTGAGGGGAAAAATAGAGAGAAGGGGTTGAAAGAGAAGTAAGCATTTAGAGAAAATGCAGGGAGGAATATATAACAGCAATACTGATATTTGTATCCCACCAACATTTTTGCATTGTGCCTCACTGAGTCTCACAGGGATGCATATGAAAATTGTATTTTGTTGGCTCACTGGACCACGCTACATGTGCACCTCTAACAACTTTTGGAAAACAAGGAGATTGTCTAAACTAGGAGTGCACTGATAAAGATTTTCTTGGCAAATACCGATAGCCAATTATTAACCAACCATATTGGCCAATGCCAATCAGATAACCAATTTACTTAAAAACAAACAAACAAACAAACAAACAAACAAATAAATAAATAAATATATAGGTGAGCTCTACAACTTCCTGCATCACATGCATCAGTGTCCTGGAACTTAAAAATGGTGGTGGGGGCACTTGAACTGAAGCTCATTGAATGAGCTTTAGTTTAAGCGCCACCACCACCATTTTTAAGTGCAGGACACTTTTAAGTGGACCAGAGCCAAGTGGGGAGTGGGCAGATGGAGACTGCCTTCTGTGGGCTCAGGGTTTTCCATTCTGCTGCCTTTGCCCCAGGAGCCCCACGCCAACTGCATGCCCCCCCCCCCAGCAGTGGGAGGCATAACTTCCCCCCCCCCACACTGCTGCTGCGTGGGCAGGGGAATGTGGCCAGTGCAGGACTCCCAAGGGAAAGGCAGCAGAGCAGAGAGCTCCAAGTTCACAGCAAGCAGCCCACATCCACTCTGTGCACAAATCTGGTGGGGCACATGCCCCCCCCCACACCCTTTGGATGAGCCAAGCTTGGCTCTGTCCTACTCCCCACCCTGGTCCCAGGTCCCATGCACTGTCTGGCTGGGCAGAGCCCCCAGTCACTGCCCCTGCCCCTGCCCCACTTCCTCCCTCACCATGGGGGCCTTGAACTGCCCCTCCATGCCCCTTCCCCTCCATGTCCCTTCCCTTTCATAGACTTCCCAGCAGGGAGTTGCTCTCCATGCTGCTTGGCTGTATTCCTGGCCAAGTGTATGCGTGCGGCTGCACACATGTACGTGGTGCTCCCTGCGTTTTGTTCCCCTGAGCCCCAAGCAGGCCCCTTTGCAGGGTAGAATGCTGCCCACCTGCAAGGGGAAACCCACTGTTTCCTGAGGGAACCCAGGAATCTGGGGGCCTTGCCCCCCACCCCCAGGAAAGAGGGAACCCAGGTGTCCAGGGCCCTGGCCAAAAGGCATAATTATTGGTAAACATTATCAGCTACAACAGCCAAAAAAAGCCAGTAGCCGATAATGTCATTTCTGCTTTTATCAGTGCTGATACAAAAGGCAACCAATATTTCAGTGCACCTCTAGTCCAAACTAAAATATTTCCTGGGACTTCCTTTTCTCTCAGATTTCCCTACACAGTTCCTAGTACCAGCGATACTCAAATTTTTACTTCATCGTCTTTAACATCCTGCAGGCGGGCTTGAAGTGAGCCTATAAACACTGCCAGTTTGCTCTACTCTACCTTGTGTCCTGTGGAAATAACTTGCAGCATGGTAGGAATTGCATAATTGTAAATTTTCTCTGGTCACCTTATCAGAATATATTTTACATCCTGAAGAGGTTGCCAGATTGTACATTACTTATTTTCTTAAACATATGCCCCATATATCAACCCCTTCCTGCTGGCAGATGCCTATGCTGCATAGCAATTTTCAGTTATTTATTCAGCTTTAACCCTACTGTAAACATCCTTAGCATCAATGCACAATAATTGCAGTGGGGAGAGTGCAGGTTTGCTGAAATAACCTGCAAGTGGGGAGATCCTGGCAGTAGGTAATAGAGAAGGTATTCTGTATTGTATTCAGCTAGCATTACTTATTGCAGAAGCCATATTATCCTACCCTTTGTACTTATTTATAGGATTTTCTTTCAGGATAGTTAAAATCATGGTTTTAGGTTTATTTTTCTTACCTTTCAATTCTTCCCTGCTTTCAGACACACTGTACATATTACTACATATCTGGCATTTTCTTGGCATAATCATTTAAATAAATTAGTTGATAAAGGAACTATAGTAAATTATTGAATATGAATAATTCTTTTAGGAAATCTGTATTCATTCTATGGGAATGACATCCTATTATGGGCTATGTTCTTTTGAAAAAATACAGCCTTAAATTGGACATTACTAAATTTGCCTGTAACCCACCCATTACATGTCACTTGTGCCAAGCTCCATTTTATTTAACACAATAATATATTAAAACATTATTAAGGTTATAAAGCCAAATATTCAAAAGTTAGAAAAGGCCAACACAAAGGTTGTCTGAGACATGTCATTTCAGCCCCCTTGGGCATCTGCAATAGAATATAGTCTTTAATTACATGATCACATACTGTTTTCCCAGAGGACCCTACCTCAATCACTTTCTAGGATGAATAGTGCTTAATGAGCACATATTTGATATTTTATTTTCTCCTCAATACTTTAATGTATGTTCTCTTCCATTTTTATTGCACATGGCTGAGACATTTCAAAGAAAGCAGAATTATTTTCCCCATAAGTCTTCTGTGTTGAACCTCACTAGAGGATCAAGTGTTTCACAAACGTTAATCAATTTATCTTTTATCTTTTATCCCCATATTGTAGCCATGTAACTGAGGCACAAAGACTAAGGTCAAAAGGGGCACTCACAATTACAGGACAAACCTAAGCATGATTTTTCAGAGTACAGCACAGTGCTGCTATTGGCAGAGTATTGGTAATATTGCCAATCTTATAGTCCATGTAAATTGGCACCTGCAGCTGGTGCCCCACTTGCCCACCTTTAGTTATACTACTGATAACAGCATAACTAGGGGCACTTTAGTTATACCTAAAACATGATATTTCAAAGTATTGAGCGAGAGACAGGGCTTCATATGTTTAAAGCATGGCTCCTTTTGACAAGCAGGCTAGTTGGGTGTACATAAGGGGATTTTTTATTGGTTTAGGTTCAAATGAAAAAGAAATTTTGGAGGATTTCAACTTTAAAGCCCACTTGTACCCCCCAAAAACCTTGATTGTTGGGTTTGAAATATCTTGCATGACCCAACATGAAATGTTTTATTTCATTTTGGAGTCATTTAGTCCTTTTGTAACCTTTCTTCTTTTACGTTATCTCTACTGTTAAATGAAAAATGCAGCTTAAAAACAAGACATCAAAAAGCTTTGTTTAAAAAAATGCTGAAATGAAACATTTAAGTCATTTCAAAACAAAATATTTCATTTTTGAAATGCCAAAATAAGATGTTTTGACATTTTCAATATTCCCACTCCCACCCTTTTTGGCTGAATCTATTTTCCAAATACAATCCAAAATCATGAATATTCTCAGTCTCCCTGAAATTTCTTTTTTTGGCAAATGTACTGAACTAAAATTCTCTTGGCTCTTCTCAGCCTTGCTGCAAACAAACCCCAGGGTCTCCAGTCAGACACCCAAAAAGAGAAGAGTACACAATTAATGGCCAGGTGGTCAGCATCACATAGGACCTCTCTGGGAGAATCAGGGATAGAATTCAGATCTTCAGGACAGAATTCAGGGCCTTAATCATGAAACTACTCTTAATCTTCCTGTACTCCATTGCCTTTTCCATCATAGACTTTTCAGTTTCTGCAACTAACAAAGCAAAGACAACATTTTCTTTTAATATACAACCCTAATACATGCCCACAGCAGGTTCTTTTTCTTCATTGAATAAGGCAGATATCTGTAGAAAAAATAGTATGTGATTATGTAAATAAAGATTGTATCATAAGATTGTTGAGTGCACACTTATTAATATCCTTTTAATGTATGCCTTTTTGTTTGTAATTCCTTAGATTTGGGGGGAAAAAACCAAAAACAAACTAAAAACACAGAAATCATTCCAAACTTTTTCTGCCCTGGTTTTGTTACCCATGGCTTCTCATTATGGTCTACTCAGGGTGCATCTACACGTAGCCCTATGGTGACGTAGTGACGTGCTACATTGCCAAATGGTGTTCTACTGCGGCATAGTGATCTGATAGGTCTACACATGATTCGCAGCTATCATTGTGATAGCAGCATGCTCCCCCATGTTAGCATGCTGCTACGGTGACATAGTGGCAAAATCTAACTGTGCACTGCACACATGGCACAGTAGGGGTGGTTACTACGCCGTGCTTCAGTACTTCCAAGAGGAAGTACTAAAGCAGGCTTGTTCAACATACGGCCCGCCAAGCCATTTTCTGTGGCCCGCGGTGCTATGATGGGAAATGATAGTAAACACTGTTTACTTTCGTTCCCACCCCTTGTCCCTCCCCCAGACCCTCAGCAGCTTCCTAATGGCTGCTGAAGGGCTGGGGAAGGGACAAGGTTCCCTCATGCACCACGTCAGCTTGATGTTGCCGACACAGTGCGGCTCCTCCCCTCCCCCCTCATTTCACGGTGTCCCTTCCTCACCCCACCCCTCCCTTCCTCATTTGCATGCCAGCTTCTCCCCTCTCCCACATTGCAGGGTTTCCGTTGCTAGCCCCGCCCCACCCTTCCTCATTTGCATGCTGGCCCCGCCCTGCGTGGGTCCCCACTGGCTGCGTGGGTTGGAGCAGGTCGCAGTGCAGTGGGTGGGCAGGCACAGGGGGTACGGATGTCAGCTTGGAGGGATGCTGAAGCCAGGCCTGCAGGAGATGCTGCTGCCACTGCTGCTGAAGCTAGCGCTGCTCCCGCCTCCCTGCATCCCCCCGTGCCCACAAACATCACACTGGGGGTGGTGATTTGCGGGCCCTGGGGAGGGAGGGACCCCTGCCTCTTGGGCTCGGGCTTGGGCTGCCCCGGGGAAGAGGAAGCAGGGGGGTGTCCCTGCACATCCCGCACCCCCCTGTAGAGTCCCCACATGTCCCCCTGGCTGCTGAGCCCAGGTGCGCAGGTGTGGGAGCATCCTCGAGGCCACCCAGGTGACAGGGAGCACATGGCGGGGTCAGGTGGCATCCCTTGACCCCTGCGACCCAGGCTGTGGCCGGACTGAACAGGCCGTGCAAGTGTCCATTCCTGCCAGCCCACTAGGTGATAAAAAGTTCATGATCCGGCCCCACATTCAAAAAGGTTGGACACCCCTTTACTAAAGCATGGTGTTGTAGCAATGTCACCATATAGCAACATGTAGATGCGCCCTCAGGCTATTAGTCACAGTCTTCTTTTTTTTCTTCCTACATCCCAGTCTCCCACTTCTTCTCCCTGTCTCAGCCAGTGTCTGTTTGCCCCTCCCTGGTTCCTTGTGTTATTTTTTTCTGTGTCAAGTCTCCAGGACTCTTCATTTCCCTCCTGGTTCTCAGTTCAAATCTCCTTAACCTCAAGTTTCTACCCTGGCTCTTAGTTCCTACCTACTTGTCCAGCTAGCCCCAGTTTTCTTTCTAAGCTTCCTTTCTAACTATACTAAATTCCAGTCCTACTATCCAATTTCCTTCCCCTTTCCAGCTTCCACTCCAAATCTTTCAATTTCCAACTTGTGTGCCCTAATCAACTCTCCTCTGCCTACTGTGTCCTCAGGGCCAGCTCTTGTCCTCCTGCATTTGAATCAAGCAGATTCCTCCCTAACACCATATGAGTCCAGCTGTAGAGCAGCTAGGGGTGAACAAGCAGGACACCAGCCCTGGGCACTGATTTAGAGAGGGGACCAGAATGGCAGCTTGGCTACCCTGGGGAACCCCCACCAGGGTGGAAGTAGCAGCCTGCATGCTATGAGTCTGCTGTGAGGCACAAGCAGCAGTAACAGCAGCAGCAGTGGACTATATATAGGAAGCTAAGACTCTCTAGTGCAAAGGTAGGCTGCTTTTTCCAGCTGCAGGCCAGGTCAGAGGTGGGCGGGCTGGCAGACACTAAAACTGCTGTTTGCCTCCATAGCAGCAATGGGAGATTGCTGCAACTGGTGCTTGTCCCCATGGTGACACAGGGAGAGTGCCCACAGCTGAAGCTCCCCACCACTGACTGTCACTGAAGCCCATGGCTGCAGGCTGGATCCAGTGGTTCAATGGGCTGGATCTGGCCCATGGCTCTAGTTTGCTGACTCCTGCTGTAGTGGCATCCACAACCCTCATTCTCCAGCACCCAGCGACCCCCAGGCCAGGGTGTCAGAACTCCTAGTTATATCTCTGGGATCCAGCAAGAGGAGAAGAGAAACTCTGAGCACCTTACTTTCATTACTGTGCTCAAAATCAGAACCAGCATGGCCTGGAAACTGCAATTGTAGAGAAACTCCTGCTTCAGTTCAGTCTGGATTATGCTCAGGGTGGATGGAATCTTTGGGGAATTTAGCTGCAAGGCTCTAGCAAGTCTCTCCTAAATGTGTGCATTCCAATTTTTCAAAGGGTTATCATTTGCCAAGTTAGACAGAATTTCAAAAAAAGAGCAAAAGATAAAGGCTGCTACCCTGCCAAATCTCAGGTCACAGAAAAGATCCACATGTCCATTTTTAGAAACAACTCTAGCAGTCCAAAGTAGCCAGGACCCACAGGGCTTCCCAGGTCCATGGCTTCAGAACAATGCCAGGTAGGTGGGCCCAGACCTGGGGAAAAACTTTCAGAGAGAATTTTTAAAAATTGGGTGTTTGCTCCAAATCAGAATAAAACTCATTACAAAATACTGAAGTCCTCTGCAAAACAGAATTACTTTTCTCCACAGCTCAAGTTAGTGTGACATTAAGCCACTAATGGCAGAGATAGGGATAGGGAATGGTTAAGATAGGGAGCAGAATCCAGAGCTACATTTTCCTTTGAGAGATGCCAAAATATTCTTTCTTTATGAGAAAATCTTTCTTGTCTCATAGGTTTATATTGCATTGGAAACTGTTTTCCCTTCTTTAAAATCTTGAGTTTATTGGGGATTAGAAATATAAATCAGCATAACTTCATTCATTACTATGGGACCTAGCCTCAGATATTCACCTCCTATTAATAGAAGTACATACTGGATGTATCTACATGTTCATTATTGTGCCATAATTATGACGCATTAGGTTTAGAACCTTTAATTACAGGTCAATATGTCGTAATTGGCACTACTGCACAGTAGTGCCGGCACATGCTTTCTTTGTGATGCTAATACGCAGTAGACTAATTCTACTGTGCATTAGCACAGTTTTTGCCTTCTATGCTAATGCACATTAGAATTAGACTATTAGGTCTTTAGCATCTCGTGTAGATGCGCCCATTTACAGGGTGCACCTACGTGTGCAAATGTTGCAGGGTGGGTTTACTCTACAGTAAATTACTCTAGCTTAAATCCACCTCGGCATGGGCGACTGGTGCCTTCTGATACTGGAGTGGCACCAGTGGCTGATCACTGATTGAGGGGGTCCTGGTTCTCTCTGCAAACCCGCTTCTCTCAGCGCCCCCACAATCTCAAGGGGGGCACCAGCTGTTGCCCCCCACTCCCCGACTGGCGAGGGCCAATCTCAAGGGGGGGCACATGCCCCCTTGTGCCTGCCTTTGCATTGCCTATGCACCCCAGGCAGGCATCTACATGTGGGGATTCAGAAGCAGTAGTCTGCTCCTGCCCACACCAGCCCTGTACCAGCCTCCTGTAGCAGCTAGGGGAAGCTCTAGGCTCCCTCTTGGTGCTAACACAGGGGCTGGCAGGGAGCAAGGGGAGACCGCTGCCTCCTGGTGGGGACTGGAAGATTGTTCCTTGCCCCCTGGAGCTGCCTGCTGCTAGGGCAGGCTCCAGTGGTGGAGCCTGGGTGGAGACAATGTCCCCTCTGCCCTGGCACTAGGAAGCTCCTAGCCCCAACTCCCTGATTGGGGACAGGGGGCTTGGAAAGAGCTGCAGAGGAGGGGCAGGTCCCAGCTCTCTGCCTCAATCCACCAGTGGGGTAGCTAGCAGTGAGCCCTTGGCTGGGTGAGGATTCCCCACCCAGCTGGGGGTTTGCTGCTAGCTTCCCCACTGGTGGATTGGAGCAGGAGGCTCCCCTGCAACTCCCCTGCAGCTCTTCCTGTCCTGTCTCCCCTGCAGCTCTTCCAAGTCCTGCACCTCATTTGTTCAATTGGGAGAACCTGGATGTTTCCAGCCAGCTCCAGGCTGCATGGGGAAGTCTGCATGTGCAGCCTAGCACTGGCCGGGGACTCCCCAAAATGGGACAATTCCCAGATACCTCCAGGATGCATGTGAAGACTCCCTTGCTGGCCAGGAACAGTCCTGGTCAGGGGCAGGTCCCAACCAGCTCCAGGCTAGGCAGGGAATTCTTGCCATACAGGGAGCTCCCAGCCCCCACTCTGTGTTCATGGACCATGGGCTGGGAGCTCCCCACTGCCAGGGCAGGGGTACATTGTCCCCATGTGGGCTCTGGAGGCAGAGCCCACCCTAGCAGCAGGTAGCTCCTGGGGGCAGGGAGCACTCTCCCACCCTCTGCTGCCTGGCTGACAGGGGACAAAATTCCTCCTGGTCAGCTGTCAACATGTGCTGTACTGTGCACTAATTACTTGGCAGTTAATTTGCTACTTGTATCTGCGGGTAGCAAATTAACTGCCAAGTAGAGGAAATTACTGTGCAGTAAGGGCTGGCACATGTAAACGGTGATGCTTACTATGCAGTAATTAGTCTACTGCACAGTAAAGCATCTCATGTAGCTGTCCCCACAGACTGGCAAGTGCCACTCTACTGATATCATTAATATAACAGTGGTCAAACTACAGGACCTTTCAGGTCTGCTTTCTAATGCAAAATAAACAGTTCGTTGGGCACAGCAGATCTATGAACTGGAAAACTTTACTTCATATTTATCTCCAGAGATTAAATTATTCCTGTTACAACACAGAGGTAGGGCAGTAGAACCTAGGTAGTTTGTGGGGTTAGGCTCATGAAAATAAAGATTTGCAAGGCAGATATAGCCATAACAAACAGCTGCACATGACTAGGGAGTTGCTACAACTGATTGCTGCAGCTTTTATTTCAAATGGCAATATTTCTCTAATCAGCTACCCAGGACTACTGATGAGCTCCAGCTGATTGGAGCAGCAGTGCTCTTTGAAGTAAAAGTGGCATCAAACAGTTGAACAGATCATGCTTTATTTGATGACCCACGAATTATTATACGAATGCTACTATATCACAATCATTGTGGTTATGTCTACGCTACAGCAGCAGCGTGCCCTGGCCAGGACACTTCTGAGCATGCCTCACCCACCTGGACACACAGAAGAGTGCTGGGAAAAATGCTCCATTATGGCCATCTGCAACTGCTCCTGAGATCTCAGTCTCTTTCATGCTTAAGAGTGGCAGCTGGAGAACACCCTGAAGCAGCCTCACTAGTGTACTTCTGGCTTTGCAGTTTGGGTATAGCATTCGTGTGGATGCTCTGCTGTGCTACTGCATTGTAGACATGTCCCATGGACCTCTGAGTGTTCCACCACCGCACTCACCTTATTGTGACATCTCTTACATGCTGTGTATTTTCTACCCAAGTCTTGCCATATTCCCTCCTGCCTTAAGCTGGGGACCTAGAAGAAGTAATTATTGCAAGTTTTGTTATAGAGAAAATATTACTAATGGCAGCATTGTCAAGAATGAAAACTCAGAGAAATCACAAGACTACCATAAAATTCATGACATTTAAAAAAAAAAGACTACATCTTGAGTAATTTTAATTGCCAACTGGTTTCTGGGTTATGTACTTGCTTAATCCTTCATACAAACATGAGTGAGGCAGTGGGATAGACTGCCTAGGGAAGTTGTGGACTCAAACACTGGAGGTACTCAAGAAGAGGTTGGACGGCTTCTGGTCAGGGATGATCTCGGCATAGCTATGTCTGTGTTCTACTATGGATATTTCCTGTGCTTCTAGGTTTTGCTGGTTGCCCCTGCCCCCCTCCCCTGCTTTCTACTATATGTGTCAGGGTGTTTTTAAGCTTTCCTCAGAGGCATTAGGTGTTGGCTACAGCCAAGGCTGGGGACTTTGGCTGGGTTGTGCCAGTGCTCTTGCTTGACCAAAGCCAGAGGTTCCTAGCAGAGGGTCTTGCCCCTCCAGGCAGGGTCATACCAATCATCATATTGGAGAGCAGGAAGGAATTTTACCTCATGGGAAGATTGGTGTGGACTGTGGGGGGTTTCGATCTCCTCTGTAGCTGGGAGTATAACCCTCTACCCAAGATCTCTTGAGCATATATTGACAATATTTCATAGAAGCAGGGTATTAGCTGCTGTGGTTCCCCTGCTTTACCTGTGGCAGGCTAGAATGTTAGGTTTGTGTTATGTCAGAGTTATGTCTTATGTAGAGTTATGTCTTATGTTTAAATTATGGTTTGTATGGGATGGCGTGGATAGGAATGATCCTGCCTCAGGCAGGGGGTTCGACTAGATGACCTCTGGAGGTGCCTTCCATCCCTATTTCCCTATGATTATATCATTTTATGATTCTATGAGGAATAGGGTACAAAATATTGGATCCAGGCTAGCTCCTATACTGGAAGCAAAGTAACCATGTAAATGCAGTGCTGTACCTGTGCCAATATGCTCTGCTGAAGAACATCAAGACTCACAATAAAATTATGGGAATGGGGCAGTGCTGTACTAGTAAATACATTTGTTCTACTGAGTCCCTCAGTATTGCAGATTTAACAACTCCAACATACTCTCTTTAGGGCAAAAGGACTCAGGGGAAGATCCCTTTGCATCCTGCATTAAGAACTGAAAGCACAAGCGTGTAGCTGTGTGGCCTACATTATATGAAGCAGAGCATTGCCCTCAAGAGCAATAGGTTCCCCATTGAATGGTTGAAATGAGCCATTATGCAAGCTGTCAGTGTTGATGATGTATCTTTATTTTAGACATCCTTCAATGAAAGTCAAGCTAAACCCTATTGTACCATATTTTAGATTGCTTAAGATATTGTGGTGCCAGTTTTCATTATTATTGATGCTAAACACTTTAAGAATATTTCTGGCTTGTATAAAAGGTCTTGAAATATTTCAATGATTTATGAAGCAAATAGCCTTGCTGGATATCTGTGAAATGCCCCTGATGGATTCAGTGAATGCAGAAGTAAGCGCCCATTATGTTACCTAGAACATAGTATCTTACTGGTTTTTGTTCCATTAACAAGCTGTGAAAAAGTCATGACAGTGCTTTTAGCTGTAAAACATTTTAGAGTGTACTCTGTTTTTAGAAGATTTGTACTCTGTTTTTAGAAGATTAATTCTACCTGAAATAGCGTGGCAAATGATAAACAACTTAAAAGACAGAGGAGGTATCATATTACTACTCAAAAGAGGCTTGGATCATGTGTTGTGTAGCATCTCAGAAAAAATGTTACCATATCACAGGATAGGATTTAACTTGTTTGCACTGCTGGACTTGCCAGACTCTCCTCTCAGAACAGAGTTCAGAAAAGTGAAATAATTTCCTTCCTGGGTAAAAACATAATCTGAAAAAAAACCTCCTACTTTTCCCCCTCTGAGCATCCTACCAACCATTTTCACTGATTCCTGGGATAACCTCCTCCTCACAATAACCCTCAGTGCCCTCTGTCTGCTTGTATATAAAATGGCTGAGCTTGGTTTTCCCAGAACTTTAACCTTCTTCTGTCTGTTCCATAAATGTTGCCAATTTTCATGAGAAAGGGAGGAGTTTTGAATGGAGTCTATTATCAGTTGGCCAAAGCAAGCTGGTAATTAGTGACTGGGTTGTATAGTTGAAGGTCTGGTCTATACGATCTCTGTGTGTCAGCATTTAGAACAAAAGCTCACACGTGCAGACACAGATGCACTCACGCGTGCGCGCGCACGCGCACACACACACACACACACACACTCTTTTTTATATCAGAAAAGCTCATCTTGGTATGCTTGGCTGGCTGGACCTAAACTTGAGTGCCTGGATATATAGCTCATAATAAATACCATTGCATAACATGAATTGTAAAGAAATAGTTTCCCTTTTTTCCAATACACTGAGGAGGGACAGGAAACATTGTATTAGACCATGTGTAGATGAAATGAGGGGCGTGTATACATGACACTTAAAAGTGGGCTAAATGCTTTTGCATTGCTTTAATGGTGTCGGTGTTTGCACACCTCAGTGGCATATTGCACGTTAATTCCAGCCGCTGTAGGAAATTCAGCAGTGTAATACGCCTTAAATGACTTGAGGAGCTGCAAACTAAAACTCCTCAAAGGAGTGCGAAGCACTGGGCTCTGTGCAGCTCCATGGCTCTGCAGGAAGCCCTGCAGGCAGCCTGGCAGCAGCCCAGGAAGGCAAGCTCTGCCCAAGAAAAGTGGCGAGCCTGATGTTCCCCCCACACCCTGGAGACTGCCTGAGCTGCATGGAAGCTGCTTCCCTCCGCAGCTGTGGTGCCTCTTAGGACCGCCTTAGCCGGGTGCCTGCAGGTGGGTGCCACCTGAGGGGGGCTGCTGCTGCCAAGAAGGGAAGCACCAGCCCCCCTACTGCAACCCAGGAACCGCTCTGCCCGCCGGCAGCTCGCCCTCCCCTTCCTGCCATCGGAGAAGCAGGTAAGTGCAGGGTACGTGCATGACACGGGGGTTCATTTCACCCTAAATTGAAGCGTTGGTTTTAAAAACGTTAATTTACACACACCCTTAAAGAAACTGTAGTTTAAACACCAGTGAGCAAACTGATTATTTTTGCGCACCTAATTTTGCATACTTGAAGCCATGGGACATGTAAAATCATAGTTGTCCAAAACACTTGGTTGCTCAAATTTAGAGGCTAGTTTTGTAAAATGGATGCAAAAAGTCCACAGTGAAATTGGAAACATTTTTCAGATGACTCCAATGTGAGATGTGAATTCAAGGACAGCGGCTCTTCTGTTATATGCGCATACCATACTTTATAGACTGTGTAAACTTGCTTATCCATGAACTACTATAATTCATGATAGATTATTAAAAATACATGAAAGATATTAAGAACTGCATAGATTACTGAAAGGATTTTAAAATAAAAAAGCTTCAGCCCTTGTTATTGTCATTTTACTTTCCAGCGCATTTAAGATAAAACATGGTCTCAGTGCTCTTCTTGTCTCTTCTTATATGTTTGTGTTTTCTTTCTTGTTTACTTTATAGTAACGGAGATAAGCACTGGTGACCTAAAACTTCAGGCAAACTCAGACTGACATTTTGATAGGTACAGTAATGCAATGTATTCCCAACTTAAGCATTATTTTCTTGAATAAGACCTGAGTGGGAAATTGTTTTCCCATGCTGTGATCCTTTTTGAGATTTCAAAAAAATTTAAGGATGAAATCAGAACTTTTCAAAGTGTTTTTAACAGTGAGAACGAGAAAGAGTGAGAGAGAGAGAGAAAGAGAGAGTAAGAGAGGCCCAGGTTGGCAATATAGCCAGCAACCTAGTGGCACTCACCCAAGAAGTAGGTGGCTCAAGTTCAAGTTCTGGGTATAAAAAATGCAATGTACGAGTCATTTTGTACCATGGGTTTCTCCGGGGAAATGAAGCCCAGCTGGGGAATCTAGCTCAGAGGGAAGAATGGGAGGAGACTGGATATAAACACCACCACTCCCATGTAGCACTGTAGCAGAAATAAAAAAAACCCAACAACCTTGGTTTTCAGTATAAAAAATTGGATTTTTCTCAGAAAGTTTTATTGTTTTAAATGCTTCCAGTTTATTGATGCAATTTTTCCAAAAAAAGTTTCTTTGGGGAGCAGATACTTACTTTGGGTGGGTTGGGGGGGGGGTGCTGTTTTGTGCTATTAATGACCAATTTATATGTTCAAATCCTTGACCACTCCCCACAGTGACGAAAATGGAAAAAAGTAAGGATAACAAGTGGAGAAGATGATGATTATAATGACTGTGAAGAATGGATGAGGTGAATGGCATCAGACATTTGTTCTAAATATAGAAGTAAATTGTAGAGTCCAGGCTCCTCAACCTAACTGAGCATATTCGACTTCCTTCCAGCTCCTGAAGTAAACATCTCTAGTAACTCCTCCTTGCAAAGGAAGTGGGTCAGGATATGCATACATAGGGATAAGAATTAATATTAAGAATTAATATCTCACACAGCTCTATTCCTGAGTGGTTGGTAGCCAGTTCCTGTAATATACTATGGCTTACATGCCAAGAGAGCTACATAACCGGGGTTTGTGACTGGACCCAGCAACTTAAAAAATCATGGTGGAACTGCTGGGATAGACGAAGACAACAGCTAAGATTAGTCAAATTGAGTCACTCTCTGCTATTTAAAAAAAAACAGATTATTTTGTATGGTGGGGTGGCAAACAGGGGCACCTATTCTTTCTTTAGAAGTACTATACCTTTTATTTCTAATTTGAGGTCTTCATCTCTTTCATTTTCATATATACAACTGTGCAATGAGTTCAAGTAAATCTTCCCTCTCTCCCCCTCTCACTCACTGGATGATTACCCTCTGGTAAGACCAAACAGCCACCTGCGCTATCATGGATTACTCCCTCCCCCTGCAATCTTAAAAACCCTTATCCTTTTATAACTAATGGATGATACTTTTTGTACAATTATAGTGACATTTGCAAAATGATACTACTTTAAAATATGATGTTATTCTTCAAATGAGCTGCATAGTAAAAAAAAAAAAAGAAACTTATTTACAAAAACATAAATGTCAAATACACATTCAGATGTTTCTGTAAAGGCAGACAATGATGCAAAGAGATGACTTATTCCATTGAATACAGTGAAAATTTTACCAGGGACTTCAGTGGGGTCAACATTGGGTCTAAGAAACTGGTGTAAAAGTCCTGATTCAACAAACAGTCCTGTTCAGGAAAGCACTTAAGTATGCATTGAACTTCAGTCAGGCACTTAAATCCTAAGGCATTTAACACCTACTTAGACATAAGCCTATGCTTAAGAGCTTTCCTGAATAGGGCCAGATTTATAGACCTTGCTAAACTGAGGCCTTAAAGTTCCAGTGAAGGGTTCATTAAAATTCAGACACAGAAACACAGATATAGGTGGGAAAATCACTTTTGTAATGTAACTCAGCTATCTTCTTTAATTGGTATCTTATCATTTCTTCATCATTCATCTGTACAGAAAGTAAATGAGTGGCTGGCAGCAATTTAAAGGTGTGAACAGAGGGTTAGGCTTTAACTAGGGATGACGGTACATTCTAAAAGCTAGATTAAATTTGTAAGGAATTTTTTGGCTGAACAAAAAACGTATTCCACAAAACTATCAAAAGGTTGCCAAATTCTGGTTCCACCGTTGCATTGCTTTCACAGTTGAACTCTCATTGGATTTAAAGGGAGCTCAAGATGCATAGAGAATGCAGGATTCTGCCCTCTGTTTATAGACACCTCAGGTCACATATCAATGCTTTCACTAAAAGTCATAAGGAATTTAGGAAAAAGACTTAAATGCAGTCAATGGCAGTTTTATAATTAGTCTCATAAACCTTTTAGCAACCATTCTGATATATGTAGGTATCTATCTAGCATGATGGCATGCTTTTTTTGTTTTATTGCTGGCCTTCTTTAATGGTCTGTGATAAGGTAAGTGTACAGATTTATGCCTCGCTATGGAAGAGACCAATAGAACATGTTTTGTTTAAATTCATAAAGAGCTGTATAGAGATTTGGTCTTTGAAAGATTAGGTAATGAGTACGAGAAATAGATGCAGATAAAATATGACTTCCTTTGCATAGCATATTTCAGGGAATCATTAATTCACCTGAATATGACCATGAGTTATGATCAGAGTATTGTATTAGAATCCCTAGAAGAAAGGGATTTAGATATACTTGTAAAGTTAAATATGATAGAATAGTAAAATATTGATTGTTTACCATAAACAATGCAGTAGGGCATCTAGAACTTGTTTTCCAGGTGGAAGATAATGCAATAATTAATATATAGCTTCATTTTATTTGTGCGAATGTATTTTTGTGTAGAGGCATAAAATATTTTCATTTAGGACTGATTCATGTCTACAGCTGAATTATGAATGTTCACTTTGTGCAGGTGCCTTCTATCACTCAGACTAAAACAAGCAATGTTTTCTTCCTTCCTTTTGACAGTAAAATACAGGAACCAACAGTAAAGCAGTACTTTGGTTATAAAAGCTGGTGACTAAAATTAGACTTCTGACCTTCTGAATTGCATTCACTGTTCACCAATGATTATGTCATTAGAAATTAATTAGATAGTCAATGAGGTGAATCTTCAAATCAAAGCTTCCACTTTGAAATTCTAAATAATTTTTTTCACTTGTGGAATTACTGCAATATTTAATAACTATGCTGTTATATAGCTGGGTTGTTGCTATGAAAAATAGTTCCCTTGTGGTCATATCTTTCATAGTTTGTGCACTTAAAAAAATAATTCTATTAATGTTAGGAATGTTCAGACCTGATTCATATTGCCTATGCAAGTTACAATGGGACTCCTTGTGCAGTATGTCATTGTCCAACATAAGCAGGGTGGCAGGATTGGGCCCTAAACAAAATATGTTATTGTTCTTTGAGGGAAAGTGATTTTATACACACACACATGAACTTAAACAACAAATACTTGCATTTCCTACTCACGAAGCTCTTGAATTTAATATAATTTATTATGAAATACATAAGTCTATTCTGTCACACACTGCCAGGCTCTGCAAGCATTTCCTGTTTTAGTTTGGGGGATTTTCAGAGGCTGCTTGGTTCTGGCTTAGACTTTGAGCCAGGAAATGGGAGAGTTGAATACACTTTGCCCTTTGGAATGAAGGTGTGGAGCACACCAGAATAGCCTCACTGCCATAATTGTGGGGTTGGCATAGGAAGGTTGGACTTAGTTTTCCACAGGAGCCTAGATAGAGGTGCAGCGCCAACGTTGACATACCCATGCCCTGGAAAGACATTCTGTATGAAATATTACAAACACTTTTGAAATGCTCCAAACAGTGGAAGTACAGACACACCCAGAAAAGAGTACTTGAAAATGGCAAGAATGCTTAAAAAATGATCCTCAAAAAAATGAAGAATGTCTTTGAAGCAGTTCCTTTAAGGCGCTTCCTAAAAATCTATATGTAAGGACGTACTTAAATTGCAGCAAGGCAAATGGTTTTTGTGGCCCGCTCACAGCATACAGAGCCCATATTGTGTGGGCATTTCACAGCAGCCCTGCCCCTCGGTGCTGATTGGTGGAGAGGCCCAGGGGGGAGAATGAACGAGGTGGGGGGCTACCATCTTGTTTGCTGCCTGCCCTTTGTGCCACCCCACACCTTGACGCTGATTGGTGGAGAGGCCCCAGCGGGTGTAGGAGGGATGAGGGGGCAGCCACTATCTTGTCTGCTGCTCTTTGCGCTGCACCACCAGCTGGCACCTTCCCTCCTGGCAGCAAGGAAACCTGGCTCGCACTGGGAAGCCAGCATTTTATTTTTATTAAGTTTTTTTTTGTGTTGATTTTGCTGATTTTGTGGAAAATCCTGGATTTCATGGTTGCTGTGAAATCTGCAAAACCATGAATTAAGTAGGTCCCTATCTATATGTGTTAGTGGAGCATGACAGAAGGCTGCATGGTCTTCTGGCATCTCACAACTCCTTTCCCAACTCCCCATGGAGGTTTCAAAATCCAAGAATCACGCAGGGATTCCTATTATTCAACCAAGGGGCTGGAATGAGAAGGATTCCTTGCACACCAGAAATTCCCAAAGACAGATGTGTCCTTGGTATGCCAAATTCTAACAAGTTGAGGTTGTGGGTGTTTTTGCACTTCGCAAAAACATTGCCAACTCCTGCCCTATTCTGCCTCCTGGCTAGAGAGCTACATGCTGTTGCAGTGATTTTGAAGCACTCAAGAGATGGGTTGGAGAGGGCACAATTAGAGGCTACCCAGTAGCATCATAACACTCCAAAGTGGAGCAGAATTTGAAGTGCTTCCGAGGCATGCCTGCGCAAGGCTCTGAAATGTCTACTCATATTTATAGGATGCATTTTACTGTTCAGCTCTGGTACTGCATGACAGAGCTACAGTCTCCAGGGATGGAGTAACTCCTTTGCTTCCGACAGAGCATGGCGATAATCTTGCCTACTTCTTATTTGGCCTACCCTAGTATTATGATGGCCACCATCTTGGCCAACACATTAAAGCCGAAGTCAGGGATATCAAAAGCTAAAAGCATAAGCCTCTATAAGGAAAGACCCACTTCTATCTCTGAGGGCTGTAACAGACTTACATTTGTTGAGTTTGGGCATGGAGGGGGACATATACGATGATTAAAGATGTGAAACCACCTCCCCCTGTGCTTTAAGCTTGGTGCACCCCTGTACCAAGTGCAGCGCATGACCAGAAGAGGCATCATGTTAATTTGACCTGTCTTGCCCCAAGTCTATATAGATCAGGTGCTTCAGCAGGGTTTTTGGGCATTTTTATCTAATAACTGGTTCAATTAGCTTTAGAGAGAAGCATCAAATAGCCCCACTGAAGCACCTGATCTATACAAATGCTGGGGAGTCAGGTCAAACTGATGTGCTTCCTCTTTTGGTAAAGCTCTGTTTGTTTTTTTTCACTTTTGTCAGCAGTGATAATGAACACTGATAGGTTATAGTGAAAGCCTGGTTCTGCTCTTTTTCCTCTTTGGATCCCAGAGAAAGCCAGGCAAAATTTGTTTGAAGGAAGAAAAATACCAAAAGAAAAAGTTAGGATAAAAAACATTTGTTAGAATCTCCAACAAGTAATGTTAAAGTTGAAGTAAAACAGAGCTCCCAGGTTTAGCTACTGGGAGGACAGAGCAATTTGAAGTATCTTTCCAAGGGTGCACCCTACTTTCTGATTCATTACCATTATTCATCTCTGTGTTATTAAAACAAGACCAAGTCTGGAAGTGTTCTCTAGTATGAGTGAATGGGTATAACATCTTTCCATTTAAAACAATCCCTGTCAAAAGTATTAGTACAATCATGTCAGAACCCCCCATTCTTGATGGCAATGACAGTAGTTGGAACTGGAAAATCCATGCTGCAGAAATGCAAGAAAAACTAATTTCCATGCTCAGCTCCATTCTTTTGCTCCAATTCACCCCTACTCCTCTTTAAAATAAAAATTAGGATATAGTGTTAGAATTAATATTTCTAAAAGAGAGTAGAAAAAGAGCAGCACCCCTATCAACTTCTCATCTCTTCCTCTCCTCTGCAACAAGCAAATAGGACTGATTCAGTTGCAGAAGCTTTTTAAACTTTTTTGAATCTATTCCATTCATGACCTACTGTAGATTAGCAGTGGCACATTCCATTAACCATTCATGTGTAACCTGAAAACAGACAGCCATTTGGACATTCCCAGCTGGGATTTCAATACTCAGCACTGGAAGCTCTTTGTTGGCTGCTTACACTAGTAGCCATGTATTTGGACAGCATTGTGCCTACTCACAAATTAGTCAGGCTGTTCGACTAGCGTAGAGATGCCAGGCAATGATGAGTACCTTGAATATTACTGCAAGTGCTGCTTTATTTTCTTCAGAAAGCTCTCTTCTATGACATCTTTGGCTCTTTGAATCTCATAAAATAATTTGTTATGGTACTTGCAGATGTTTTTCAATTAATTTAAAAGAATTCCTGTACACTGGAAAAGGAAAGGACCTTAAAATCATGAACAATTTTGATTGTTAACAACAGTGTTTATATTGCAAAGATGCAAGTTCATTCTTTAGGACCACTTAGGATGTTAAATTGCATGTACAGCAAGAACATCAGAGACAAGACTTGCTGTGCTTTGAGCTGCTAAGCTCCTATATCAGATGGTGGACAGAGTAAAAGCTGTAAAACAAGAAGGTAATGAGTGAAGTGCCCAGAGCATCTGGGTGCCCAGAGCATTCTGAGTCCTAATTCACCACGGCTTTCACCTGCATTGAAGTTGCACTCACTTAAAAAGGTCTGTGGGCTGTTTCAGCTCCCGTCAAAGATTCCTCAAAAGCCAGCACCCAGCAATGTCCACTACAGCAGTAGGTAGCCACAAAAAGGTAGCCTTGGAGATCTTGCTCTGTTTCATCATCATCATCATTGGTAAGACAGTTGGCATGAAGTAAGGCATGAAGTTATTTTCTGTGCCCATAACTCCCAGAAATGTTACACAAATTGGATATTAATTTTTTCTGTGATCCTGACATTTTCCTAAATAGCGCTTCAGTTATTTGAAGATCAGGTTATAAATATACAGTAAGAAATGTGAAGACATTGTGAAGGAAAGTCATTTTGAATCAATTGTACCTTCTGAGTGTATCTATTCCTTTTGATATGTGTCTCTAAATTGAACTAGATGAGAGGGAAAAAAACCCTGAAATGGAGGTTCTGGGACAGCAGGTTCTTCTGATAAGATTGTAAAGCACAACTGATGCTACGGGATATAACATGTATGAAGAATCTAAAAGGTGGGACCAGAGAATAGTCTTGGAAGCAGAAAAGTCTGAAAGTTGCAGAAATGGTTTTATGATGTGATGAAAGAAATTGACAGGCAAAAAATTGTCCTTCAAGGGAGGAAATATGAAGATTGCACTTAAGAATGGGAAAATAAATAGTCTTCCCTTTCTGTCCTGTTACAAGGTGGGAAATGTGGGCCAGCCTATGAGATATGCAGGGTCATTTTTTCTTGTTTGACTGCGATATTTTAAGTTGTCAGGTAACATGTAAAGCCGTCTGCTTAATTAAAATCAATGAATGCTTATTGGTACCTGAATAATTCTTATGAGAAGTCAATGGGCCAGGTTAACCGCTGGTGTCACCCAGTGACAGTTATGCCACAGCTTGATTTTCTTCAATAGTACATTCAATAAGGGCTCTGTATATCTCACATCATATCTAAGCCCTGATTCTACTGTGTTCTGCATGTGGAGCTGGGCCTCTGGTAGGTTCTAAAGTGATTAGGAGGAGGCTACATAAGATCCCCCTTTCTCAGAAAGCAAGTGTCTTTTTTAATAACCAGCAACACAGAGGCTATGTTCATTTCACATCTGCATGAAAGTGTTAACATAATAATGCTTTGTGATCATGTGTTAGTTATTAGGTTCATAATGAGTATAATACTGTCTTAGTCGTAATATTCACTAATATAGTAGAAAAATACAGTATGTTAATGTGTGTTCCTTGAAGATTAGCTACAGCAAGCAAAAGTACAATTCTGTGCTAATACAGTAAAAATCTATTAAACCCATAACCTTTGTGCATGAAAAAGGAATTACTTTAACAGGTTTATTCCATTAATGGTTATTTGTTTAAGAGGGCTCCCTTAGTATTATGTATTTTCTGGCTTCATGCTCAGAAAATTTATTCAGTGAACACATCTGTTTTTTTGACAGGTTGAGTTACTGTAAGTTACAGGGCTTTTTAACCCTTTATTTAGTATTTTTTCATACAAAGTGCAAATAGAGTGCTTTGGATATTAGATATAACTGCAGGATTAGTCTTAGCCTGTGAATGGGCTGCTTCCTAGAAGGACTTCATTACAGTTCAAGCAGAAGGCAGAGTAGAGATATACCTTATAGACTGACTGAATCACAGATAGAGTCAAAGCCCAAGTTCAGTTTCCTATACTCCTCAGAGAAGCACAGGCAATGTGGCCCTGCTGTTGGGAGGAGGAGGAGGAGAAGGAGCTTTTGACTGTAGTAGCCCCTGTACAACAAGCAAGGATCCATTAGCTCTCTCTCACCATTTTCCATGTCTAACTATTGCGCTGTACTAGCTGACTATGTTCACCACAGGGCAGAGAGACTATAACTTCATCTGACTGTTATGGCTTCCCTCAATGGATGCCTCACCTGGAGGACTGTCCGGTCCAGAATTTATAACATAAAACACATAATTCCTGGTTTAATTTGGCTTAGTATTTCAAAGCAACGTTAATTTAAAGGAAAGCAGTACATCCCCATATGCTGGGCCATATTTTTTGCTCTTCGTCTTGAGGACATCATGCAGCTTCTGATTTTGAGACACTGATTTTCTAGCCTGGGAATCTAAGAGCTGGGAATTGCTAGAGTGCAATGTCTTCCCATTCTGATGGAGATCGTAGCTCCGTCATGCAGTACCAGAGCTGACTAGTGCAATATCTTCCCATTCTCTTTTCTTTAAGGGCTGCCTACACTGGGGAGGTTACTGCCATTTTCATGCCTCTAACACAGGACAAAGGGGCAGGAGTTTAGTCACTGCTTCTTTGAATCTGAATATGGTTTCTATTTTTGAAGGTGCTCAGGATTGTTTTCAACACTGTCTACAAGGGGAGATGCCTACCGCTGTTTATTGTTGCAGGTTGTATGACTACAAAATTCACATGCTTTGCCACATCCTGTAATACAGTGTTCATACTTCTTTGTGAATGATTGATTCCTACCTAGCTACAGCACAGTTCATCAAATCCTTAATACAGAGGTGAATGGATGGTAGCCTCTTTCTCATCCAAACAATTGTAAGCCTTTGGCTAGCAGCTATGCTTGTTGGATGAAGCATGACTGTTCAGCATTCGGTTTGTTATTGCCAACAAACAATACACTCCTATTGTTGTTGGGGTTTTTTTTTCAGTTTACAAGAACAAACATCACTAACATTTGTCCAAAATGTATATGCTTGTGGGCCTTCCTGTGTACAGGCTAAAGTTAAAATTAAGTTACAAAAATGTAGTCCCTGTTTTGACCCCTTACTTGGGCCCTAATGACTAACCACTCTTGGGGCATGAAAGGGCCACTTCCTTTCTTCCAGCACTAAAAAAGGCAGATCTAATGTAAGTCTGAGATACAATGGAATCTGATTTTCACTTAGGCTCCTTTACAAATCTCAGTTGGTACCTAGGGGAGTCATCATTATTATTTTTGTGTTATACATAGAATCATAGGGCATTTGTACAGATGATTGTGCCACAGAACTGTGCACTTTTAAAAGCACCCAGCACTGCAGTGCATGCAGTTGCAAGCGGCAAAAAGAGCATCAGCACTGAGAAAATGATGGCTTCACGCTTTTGAACTCAAAAACACACTACCACCAATGGCTGCACCATTGAGTTTTGAACTCAAAAACACGCCACCACCAATGGGTGCATCATTGAGTTCAAAAACACGCCAGCACCATTTTCTGCGTGCTGACGCACATTTCACCACTTATACAACTGAATGGAAGCAGTGCAGTATGCACTAGCTGGATCTCCAGTGCAGCGGGATGAAAAGGTATGTGTTTAAATGCCTATAGAACTGTAAGGCTGGAAGGGACTTCTGGAGATCATCTAGTCCAATCCTGTACCTGAGGCAGTATCATTCCTACTCAAACTATCACATACAAATCTTTGTCTAATCTATTGTTAAAACTACATTGTCAACCTTGTCACATACCCACAATGCACAGCACCCTAACCTGCCACAGGTAAAGCAGGAGGATAATTGTGGCCATTGTCCTGCTGCTGCAAGCATTGTTAAAATATCCTTAAGATATCCAAGGAAGAGGGCCATGCCCCCTGCTACAGAGCAAGACAAAATCCCTCATAGTCCATACCAATCTGACTGGGGGGAAACTTCCTTCTTCACCTCAAATGTGGTGAACTGTCTAACCATGGCATGGCCCTTTAGCCAGGAACCTCAGGGTTTTAGTCTGAGCAGGAGCATTGGCACACCCCAGTCAGAAACCCCTGTCTCTGCTGAAGCTAACAGCCAGTGCTGCTGAATAAGGTACCCCGCCCTCCATATATAGTTTCATAGTTTCATAGTAGATAGGATCAGGAGGGACCTGAACAGATCATCTAGCCTGACCCCCTGCCACAGGCAGGAATGAATGCTGGGTTCAAAAGACCCCAGACAGGTGATCGTCCAACCTTCTCTTCAATATGCCCAAGGTAGGGGCGAGGACCACTTCCCTGGGAAGTTGGTTCCAGATTTTGGCTACCCTAACTGTAAAATATTGCCTTCTGATCTCTAACCTGAACCTATTCTCCATCAGCTTATGACCACTGTTCCTTGTTACCCCAGGTGGTGCTAGGGAGAAAAGAGCTCTGCCTATTTGCTGTTGATCTCCCCTGATGAGCTTGTAGGCAGCCACCAGGTTCCCTCTCAGCCTCCTCTTGGTGAGGCTGAACAGGTTCAGGTCCTTCAGTCTCTCCTCATAGGGCCTGTCCTGCTGCCCTCTCACCAAGAGGGTGGCCCTCCTCTGAACCCTCTCCAGGCTGGCCACATCCCTTTTGAAGTGTGGAGCCCAGTACTGGACGCAGTACTCCAACTGTGGCCTGACCAAAGTCGCATAGAGGGAGAGTATCACCTCTCTGGACCAGCTTGAGATTTACCTTTGGATGCGTGACAGGGTATGGCTGGCCTTGCTGGCTGCGGTCTGGCATTGGCGGCTCATGTTCATCTTGGAGTCAATAATGACTCCGAGATCCCTTTCCGCCTCTGTGCTTTCAAGAAGGGAACTCCCCAGCCTGTATGTATGCTGTGGATTCCTTCTCCCAAGGTGCATCACCCTGCATTTGTCTACGTTGAACCCCATCCTATTCTCGTCTGCCCACTTTTGTAGTCTGTCTAAATCTAGTTGCAGCCTCTCTCTCCCTTCAAGTGTGTCCACCTCGCCCCACATCTTAGTGTCATCAGCAAACTTGGACAGCGTGCTTTCCACCCCCTCGTCCAAGTCGCTGATGAAGATGTTAAGCAGTATGGGGCCAAGGACCGAGCCCTGGGGTACCCCACTGCTCACATCTCGCCAGGTTGAGTACAACCCATCCATCACTACTCTCTGGGTGCGCCCCATCAGCCAATTTTTTACCCATCTAACTGTGCAGGCATCAATGCCGCAGTTGCTTATTTTATTGATGAGGATGGGGTGAGAGACAGTGTCAAAGGCCTTCTTAAAGTCTAGAAAGACTATGTCCACAGCAATACCTTCATCGAAGGATTTAGTTACTTGGTCATAAAAGTCAATCAGGTTGGTTTGGCAGGACCTGCCCTTGGTGAATCCATGCTGATTGCCCCTGAGCATGATCTCCCGTGCAGGGCCCCCACAGATATGCTCCTTGATGATCCTCTCCAAGAGCTTCCCGAGCACCGAGGTGAGGCTTACAGGCCTATAATTACTTGGGTCCGCCTTCCTCCCCTTCTTAAAAATAGGGATCACGTTAGCCAGTTTCCAATCCCCTGGCACCTGGACAGATGATGATGAATGCTCATACAGCTGGGCCAAAGGCTCCGCGATGACCCCTGCCAGCTCCCTCAACACCCTTGGGTGGAGGGCATCTGGACCTGCAGATTTAAAAATTTCTAGCCCTTCCAGAAGATCCCTAACTACATCTGCACTGACTGAAGTAACAATAGAAGCAGAATATGTAGCAATAGGAGGCTGAAAATATTCCTTCCTGCACCCATGCAGCAACCAGCAAGGCCAGAAGCATGGGTAATACCCATACAGAACATAGGCATAACTACAATCAAATCATCCTTGACCAGTGCTTATCCAATCTCTTTTTGAACACCTTCAGTGATGAAGATTTCACAACTTCCCTAGCAGTCTATTCTAACAGTGAAGATGTTTTTCCTGCTGTCCAGTCTAACTTACCTTTCTGCAACTTCAAGCCATTGATCCATATCCAAGTCTGTGCAACTAGAGAATAGGCATTCTGCTTCATCCTTATGGCAGCCCTTCAGGTATTTGAAGACTGCTATCACATCCCCTCTTAGCTATTTTTTCCACAAGTTGACCATACCTACTATTGTTGCTTGAATCTAAGTTGACCCTGAATTTAAGATGACCCCCAATAATTAAATTCTATATATGGGAAATATATAAATTTGTTATAATTTTTCAGGTATAGAATCTAATTATTGGAGGGCTATCTTAAATTCACCCCCTCCCATTGCTACAGTAGGGGAAATAGTAGCTGGGGGGGTCAGGTGCCCCCCTTGCAGCTTTCCTGCCCCTTTCCTCACTGACATCCCAACCTCCAACCCCCTACTCTCCATAGCCTCTGCCCCATGTCTAATCCCATACTATCAGGCACTGCTCAGGCTTTATTCCTTCCCAGAGCACAGCACATGGAAGCTTAGCCCTTGCCAGGCCTTGAAGAAGCATCAGTGCTGCTGATTGGCCAGGCAGGTAATGCAGCAGAGTTGGCACAGCTGCTGCTCAGGAAGGGGACTGAGTTTCCATGTATTCCATGCCCAGGAGGGAACCCAGCCGGAACCGGAGCTAAGCTGTGCCTGATAGTGGTGGGTGTAGGCTGGGTGGTGTAGAAGCTGCAGAGGGCAAATAAGGGGGGTCAGAAGGCTGCTGTGGGTCTGACTCTGGCCCTGACTCAGGCTCAGGGCCAGAGTCAGAGCCACAGCAGCCGTCTGCTCCCTGTTCCACTTTATATGTGAATCTAAGGTGAGGGGCTTTTGCCCCCATTCTGATGGGGGGAATCCTCATCTTGGATTTGAGTAAATATGGTCTTTCTTTCAACTTTTTCTCATATGACTTGCTTTCCTTTTTTTGCCTGCCTCTGGACCCTCCGTCCTTTTAAAAATGTGGAGCCCAAAACTGCACACTACTCTAGATGAGGCCTAACAAGTGCCAAATAAAGAGGTATTATCACTTCTCATGCCTTGCAGAGAATGTTTCTATTGATGCAGCCCAAAACTGTATTCACCTTTTATGCAGCTGCATCATAGTGGAAACTTATATTGGGTCTGTGATCTACCAAGACTTGTAGACCCTCTTTTGTAGTGCTGACTTCCAACATCCAGTCAGGTGTCACTCATTTTGTATTTGTGTTTTTAATTATTCTTCCTAAAGTGTATTTATCAGCAATGAACTTCTTTCTGTTAGCTCCAGCCCAGCTTTCCAGTATGTCAAGATCCTTCTGAATTGCACTCCTGTCCTCCATTGGGTTTGCAGTCCTTCCAAATTTTGTCATCTGCAAAAAGCTCTCTATTCCAGTTTCCAAATCATTAATAAAGGTGTTGAACAACACTGGACCAGGACATCATGACCCCCATCATGATCCCTGATGGTCCCGGGGAGGCGCAGCCAGGCCCAGGGTCAGAGTGGACCTAGTCAGGGACCTCCTGGTGGGTCTGAACACATCCAAATCAGCAGGTCCTGATGATTTGCACCCCAAAGTGCTGAGAGAATTAGCAAAGGTCATTGCGGGTCCCCTGACACAGCTTTACGAGCACTTGTGGTGCTCTGGTGAGGTGCCAGAGGACTGGAAGAGGGCCAATGTAGTCCCCATTTTCAAAAAAGGGAGGAGGGAGGACCCAGGAAACTATAGACCTGTTAGTCCTACCCTGGTCCTGGGGAAGGTCTTCGAGAAAATTATCCAGGAGCACATCTGCGAGGGACCAGCAGGGGAGTGTATGCTTAGGGACAACCAACATGGGTTCATCAGAGGCAGGTCCTGTCAGACCAACCTGGTGGCCTTCTATGATCAGGTCACTAAAACCTTGGATGAAGGCGTCGCGGTGGACATAGTCCTTCTGGACTTTAGAAAAGCCTTTGACACTGTCTCTCACCCCATTCTCTTTAAAAAATTAGGCGACTGTGGTGTTGATCCCTACATGGTCAGATAGGTCGCCAATTGGCTGGAGGGCCATACCCAGAGAGTGGTGGTGGACAGGTCATTTTCAACCTGGAGGGATGTGGGCAGTGGAGTTCCGCAGGGCTCGGTCCTCAGGTCCGCACTGTTCAATATCTTCATCAGTGACTTGGACGAGGGGGTGAATAGCACCTTGTTCAAATTTGCAGATGACTCTAAGATGTGGGGGGAGGTGGGCACACTAGAGGGGAGGGACAACCTGCAATCAGATCTGGATAGGTTACAGAGGTGGGCAGATGAGAATAGGATGGGTTTCAACACTGACAAGTGCAAGGTACTGCACCTGGGGAGGAAGAACCAGCAGCATACCTACAGGCTGGGGAACTCCCCTCTCGCCAGCACAAAGGCAGAAAAGGATCTTGCAGTCATTATTGACTCAAAGATGAACATGGGTAGCCAATGGGGGATGCAATCAGAAAGGCTAGCGGCACCTTGTCATGCATCCACGGATGCATCACGAGTAGGCCCAAGGAGGTGATCTTCCCCCTCTATGTGACTTTGATCAGGTCCTGGTTGGAGTACTGCATCTAGTTCTGGGCATCACACTTCAGGAGGGATATGGATGACATGGAGAGGGTCCAGAGGAGGGCCACTTGCATGATCAAGGGGCAGCAGGGCAGGTCCTTTGAGGAGAGGCTACAGGATCTGAACCTATTCAGCTTCCACAAGAGAAGGCTGAGAGGGGATCTGGTGGCTGTCTATAAACTGGCCAAAGGAGACCAGCAGGCAATGGGAGAGTCCCTGTTCTCCCGAGCACTACTGGGAGTAACAAGGAACAACGGCCATAAGCTGACAGAGAGCAGATTCAGGCTGGATATCAGGAGGCACTACTTCACAGTCATGGCAGCTAGGACCTGGAACCAACTTCCAAGGGTAGTGGTCCTCGCTCCTACCCTGGGGGTCTTTAAGAGAAGGCTAGATAGACACCTTGACAGGGTTGTCTGACCCCCGCATTCTTTCCTGCCCATGGCAGGGGATCAGACTTGATGATCTGGTCAGGTCCCTTCTGACCCTACTAACTATAAAACTGTGAAACTAAGAACCCTGTCGGAGTCAGCTTGGAAGGTCCTGTCATTCTGTCATATATCTATTTGCTTGCCGCTCTTGAGTCAGTTATCTATACACTTTATAGTAGTTTCGTCTAGCCCACATTTCTCCAGTTTGTTATGAGAAGGCCACATGGGACTTTAGCCAAAATCCAGATACACTATATCCACAACATTCTCTTCATCTACTCAACTAGTCATTTTGCTAGAGGAAGAGATCAAGTTTGTTTGCACAGTTTGTTCATAGCAAATCCAGGCTGGCTGCTCATTATCAGCCTTTTCTTGTTTAGATGATCCAAATGAGATGTTCCTTAGATATGCTCCTGTAACTTCCCAAGTATTGAGATGGAGATCATCAGTCTATAGTTCCCCAGGTCCTCCTTTTTGTCTTTCTTGAAAAGAGATATTATGTTGACACGTTGTAGTCCTCTGGTACCTTGCATGTCTTGGATGACTTTGTAAATATTATTGCCAAGGGCTCTGAGATCTCTTCTGCCAGTTCCTTCAGTACCCTGGGATAAAGTTCCCTGCTGACTTTAACTCAGTCAGACCTATCAAAAGCTCTCTGACTGTTTCTTTTGTTATTCCATCCCTTAGCTTGTCCTTTTCATTATCCAAATAATCCTTCTTAGGGGCCTGGTTGCAACTTTTTTTTTCCTGAAGGCAACAAGCCAAGATGGTTCTTGGGGCTAACCCTGCAGGAGACTAGGGAGGGGCATATGGTTCTGAGAGCCAGGGGTGGACAGGGGAAGCAGGTTCTGAGAGCAGGGGGAGGATGCAGGGGCTGGTTTTGAGAGGGGGGCATGGGGTGCAGGTAAAAAAAGCAGAGGGAGGGCAGTGGGGCATGGGTCCCAAGACCTGGGGAGGAGGAGGCTACCCAGCTGCCACAGCACATGCTCTTTTGCTTTTTTGCTCTGCCTGCCTGGCTCTTTTGCTCTTAAATCAACAGCAGCTGGGAACTGTTTAAGAGTTCCTGGCATCTTCATGTTGCCAGGGCATGGACTATGCAGGGGTAATTTTGGTGCCCTTCCTGACCTCTTGGCAACTCCTAGTTACACTACTGATGAACACTGAGGTAAAGTAGCTGTTGAGCAGCTCTACCTTCTTTGCATCTTCTATTAAGAGTTCACCCTGACTTTTAATAATGGACCTACAACTTCCTTGGTCTTTCTATTTATAGAATCTCTTCTTATTTTAGTTAACCTTGCTCACCAGGTGAAACTAATTTTATACCTTTGCCTTCCTGATTTTTGCCCCTGAAAATTCTTGCTATTTTTTGGTCTGCTTCCTTGATAACGTGTAGGGCGGGATCTAGATAGGATACAATGGCCACACACCCCTTTCTGACCAGGCAGCAAGACCAGGAGATGGGGACTTTTTTAAATCCCTGAAGAAAGTAAGATTTCCCCTCCTCTTTTCCCTTCTGTGCTTGCAGGCATGTCTTTTCCTTCCCATTCCCACTGTCCCCAGGGCCAGAAGAGCTTGTGTCCTACTCCAGCTGGGAGTGTGGGCACTGGGGTCAGCCTGGACCAGCAGCTGTGGTCATGGTGGCTTCTCCTCTCTGCCTGGTTTATCTAGGTGTCCCACCTGCCCAGCCTGGAAGCAGGCCTGGAGAGAAACAACCTCTCTGCCCACTGCCACCACTGCCCCAGGCTGAGCTCATCCCCAGGTAGCCCCATTAGAGTGGCTCTGAAGCTGCTCTTTCCCCTGGGATACTGGGAGCAGTGGAAGTGGGAAGGGGACAGAAGGGGATATTCCTCTGAGCAGGGAGGTGGCGGGGAGGGGTTATCTGCTTGAGGGTTTTAAAAGTCCCTGACTATTGCTCCTGAGGCTTAGTCTATCCCTCCTGGTTGTGGGGAGAAGAAGAGGGGAAGAGCTATGTGTGGGGAATGCCATTCTTTATGTGCTTCCATTGTCCCAGAATAGCTTCTTGTTAGGCTTCCAAAACTGTGGCTTTTGAAACTTACAGCCCTCTAAGGTGACCTTATCCTTCAATCAGAACTAACAAACTCAGGAAGGAAAAGGTAAAGCTATAAACAAATGTCATATCTGTCCTGGGATAAACCATTTAATCTGGATCAAAGTGCAATATTTCAGACAACCCTGAAAAGTTTCATGGGATAAGAAGTGCTACCTGTTAATCCTGGCATATTGCAAAATGGTTCTGACCAGTTATCCTGGGATTGCATTAAATCAACAGCAGAAAAGCCACAGTGCATTCAGCTGCTCACTAAAACCTAATTAGAAGGGCAATGTGTATACATGCCAATCCTTGGATATATCTGTTCCAGGACAAACACAGGCACAAGTTGTCCAGGGACAAATGCAACATCTATTCCTAACCTAATAGACAGACTTCCTTCCTCATCACATGGTTTGTAAGCATCACCAGTGTCCTATGCCTACACTGCACTTATCTGCAAAACAACAAACTTGAGGCTGTTGAAAAGCCTAGATCTATAGATGATAGGTTGTTACCAGGCTGACCAGAACACCAGCATGTCACTTTTTAACTCTGCATACATGTCCTCATTTTGTTTTATGCATCATCCTTGAATCATGACAGCCAAAGGAAAAAAGGATCACCATCCATTGCACTTCTAAAATAAAACTCAACTGTGCCTACCAGGAACTACCCTTGAACATAGGCTGTCCAGAACACACTGTCCCAGTAGCAGCCTGTGATATCTAGGATGAAACTCCGGCCCTCAAATAAATCAATGGGACTAGGATTTCACCCTGGGGCTCAAAGGATTATAAACATTTTAAAATCTCTCTACTGTAAAGGTAGTATGTACTGCATTATTTTAGGAGGGAGTAGGCTTGTTTATATAGCTATGGACAGAGGTGATCTGAGTGGGGTGTGGGGCCTGGGGCAAATCAGCCCATGTGGGGCCCTGCCCCCACTCCGATCTCATGGGCCATGGACCTGAAGAAGCTGCTGCCGCCATTGGCAATGGTGGTGGCAAAGAAGGGGGTAGCAAGCGGCTGGACATGGAGTGGCTGCTCCACCCAGCTCTGTGTTGCCGCTGCTCTGCCCAGCTCTGCGGGGCCCCCCAAAGCACGGGGCCCGAGGTCATCGCCCTGATTCGCCCCCACTAGCGACGGCCCTGGCTGTGGATTTAGGGGTCTTCTATTTTCAGAGATTTAAGGTCAAATTTACCCTAAAAGATTATTAAATAGGTCAGATATGTACAACTATACCTTGGGAGAACTGTGTTTTGGACCCAGTGGTTTATCACAGCCCTCTTCATGTGGGGCAAACTGGTTGTCTATTCACAAAGCAGCTGGTTGCAATCTGGGTAAATTCCCAGTTTGAATCCTAGGACTGGAGCCTTCCCAGCTATTCAGGAGGAGCATTCATTTATATCTGTTCATTCCTTTTCCACAGCTGTTGTTTGCTATCTCCCTCTTATTAAATACATGCACAAGGAAGGAAATACAAAAATACTGATATTCGCTGTCAAAGATTTTTGATGCAATGGCTGGGTTTGCCAACTAGATGAAATACATACATTTTGTTAAGCATATAATAGATGCAATCACCTATAGGTTCAGTTGAGAAGGACATGTAGAATCAAAACCAATTTTTCCCAACCTCTAAAATACTTTCTCCTTTCTTTCACACTTCATTTATGTTGTCTAGATTGTGAATTCTTTGAGGATGGAGACTTTTTCTTACAACACATACCACACTGGAGACCCATCATCCAGTCCTTAATTCATAAATCTTTTGACAATCATCCTTCAAAAACTCTGAAATCCAGTACTCCAGTTCAGAAATCTTTTTTACAGCCATATGACCCACTCAAAATCAATCCACAATCAGAGCCCTTTCCTTCCTCCTATTTAATCTGCTTTATTCCAGCTGACTAGACTCAATTGCAGGTTTTACAGGTGAAGGACCAGTGGTAGAAGAGGGAACTATGCTTTTTCCTCTGGAAATAATCTAAATTAGCTTCTCACTGACCTGTGTTCTTTGTGGAAACTCATTTAGAATTAAGATCCCATGATAATTTTTGAGATTTCAGGATTTTTTCCCGTTTGGAAACAGGATGAAAATCAAAATTTCAAAAATTTTAATTAACAAAGACATCTAGGAAAATCCTAGTGGACTGGGTAAATCCAACTTTTTCATACTTTCAAAATGTTTTATTTTCATTTTGACCTTTTAAACCATTTTATTATAGTTAATTTAAATGTCTAAATTGATTGTCATTTTGCTCCCAAAGTGTTTTTCTTGAAATTTTTTTTTCAGTTTTTTGGAAACATTCATTGAAACTGACCCCAACACACTAACAGATTCAGTTTCAACAATTTGACATTTTCAGATAAAAATGTTATGCTGAAAAATTCCCAGCTCTAGATGCAATTTAATAATACAAAGTGCAAGGTCATGTATTTAGGGGGTATTAAAAAGAATTTCCACAATATGCTGTGGGTCATCTACCAGTGGATGCTAAAGGGAAGAGAAAGATGTGAATGTCTTAACAGATGACAGGATGGTTATGAGGCATCAATGAGTTGTAGCCTTGAAAAAGACAAATGTGATCCTAGCATGCATCTGGCAAAGTATTTCCAGTAGAGACAGGGACGGGTTAATCCACTGAACAAAGCACAGGTGAGACCTCATCTGGAATACTGTGTACAGTCACCCATGCTCAAACTGGTTTAGGTACAGTGGAGGGCTGTTAAGTTGATAAGAGCACTGCAGAGCCAGTCTGACAAGAGGTGATTGGAAGGGCTTGGCTGAGAGAAAATATGATTATTCCTTATAAATAAATCATGGGGTGGAGGTAAGCACCAGGGAGGGTAAAATCCTAAAAGACAACATTGTGAGAGAGACAAATTTCTTAGGGTGATAGCTCTTATTGGACCAGCTATGTAGTTGGTCTGAAGTTAGATGGAAGACATCTTTCAGATGGAAGACATTTTTCCTCAGGTCTAAGAACCACAGGCATAAAGTAGCCAAAAATTACTTTAGGTTTGAAATGAGAAGCTTTCATTTCAAACCTTTCAGACATAGGGACAGCAGGGGGTACTGCACCCTGTGCTCCAGCAACAGAACTCTAGAGAAAGCTTTATGTATACTCTGATTCTGTGCGATTGAAATCGCTCTTTGCTGAAAAATCTGGCTTCACACTTTTACCTTTCACTTATAAGATATTTCTAGCTTTCATGGTATAAACCTCACAAATAGAGAATTTTTTGCTTGAGTCTACACAAAATCTGAAACAATAGCTGTCATGGGCATAGTCCCCCGCACCTTCCACAATTAGGACCCTGTTGGCTTGCACTTGTATAGCTAAGGAATTTGGTTTCCCCCTCTCCTCCCCAGCCAAGACACCACAGCATTTTGTTGCATTCAGGGACTATACATTTTCTTTTCAGGCTCCCTGCCCTCCAGCTTTTCTCACAAAAAGCAGCTCAATGGTTATAGTATATGTAAGGGACTGGCAAAGTCCAGCCCATGGGCCAGATCCGGTCGGCCAGGGACTACATTTCCCAGTGGCCCCTACCCCCATGGCTTGTGCTGGTCTCCATGGTGACCCCAGCTGCACCTGGGTAGGAAAGCTCAGGCTGGGGTTGCCATGGAGACCAGCCTCAGCCACCCCAGCAGTGTACATGGCAGAGCAGTGCAGGGCGCTGCTCCAAAGCTGCTTGGAACTTGGGATGGGGGCAGCTTGCTTCAGAGCCAGGACAGAGCCATGATCTGTAGCCAGAATGTTCTGGGCAGAGGTACACAAGCAGGGGATTGCAGCTCTGCCCTGGCTCTAGACCAGGCTTTCACCACTGCAAGGAGCCGAGGCAGAGCCATGATCCCCTGCTTTTGCACCCTTGACCAGAACGTGCAGGCTACAGATTGCAGCTCTGCCCTGGCTCTGGAGCAAGCTGCCCCCATCCCAAATTCCCAGCGGCTCCAAAGCAACCCCCCACTCTGCTCTGCAATGAGCACTGCCAGCACGCCTGAGGCTGGCCTCCATGGCTAGGGAGAGACATTCAAAAAGCCTGAGCCTGAATTGATTCAGTCTTTGCAGGTTAGTCTAACCTGGCTAGGCTAAACCAGTTTGTAACCATTCAGACATCCTCTCTGGTCTGAAGAGATGTCAGCACATGTCTGCAGTGGCTCAGGCTAGAAGTTGGGAGGTGCTAGCACAGCCCTCCCTTCCCTTCCACAGTACTGAGCTGAAGGTGGACATGGCCAGGCCCTGGAAGGATGCTCTGATTAGGGAGGGCCCTCCCTCCTCCTGAGCAGCCCAGCAGGGAGTTGATAACACAGTGTTTATCACCCCTAACTCAGTGTATATCAGCCCATTAAGAAAACAACAGCCCCTCTCCATTAGTTTAAGCTCTTCTTAAACAGCTTTTCCAAGGAAGGAACAGAACAACATTACCAGCTACCCATTGATTATCTCCAAAAAGCCCTAAGCTGACACAGTGCTGTCTGCCTTTGTCCTGTCTCAAACAGCACGGACCATAGGCAGGATGTGGCATGCTAGCTAATGCTGAAAGGTGTCTGTGTATGGCGGGGGGGAGCGGTGGATATTTGCTTGAGCAAGGAGTGGTGAGGAGAAGGGGGGAGCAGGAAGAAGCCAGGCAGACCCCACTGTACATGCAGTCTCTGCTGGAGCTGCAGCCAGGGAGCAGAGGGGAGGGGCCAGCCCAGCTCTCCGGAGCAGAGAGCCCTGCCCAGCCCAGAGAGCATTCCAGGATGCTATGGGACTCTGATTTAAATTAAACCAGGATGGGGTCTGGGACAAACATTGCATAAACCTGTTTGAGCCAAATCAGTTAAGTCTGATACTACATTCAACCAGGTTCATCTCAAACCAGTTTCAGCCATTTTGAAACTGGTTTATGTGCACTGAACTTCTCTTCTGTTACATGTTTAAACCAGTTTCTGATCACTTAAACTGGTTTGTGTGTAATTTCTATCCCTAGTCCCTGGCAACCCCAGCCTAAGCTTTCCTGTGCAGGTGCGGCTGGGGTCTCCATGGAGACCAGCACAAGCCATGAGGGCAGGGGCTGCTGAGAAATGAAGTCCAGCTGCTGGCCAGATGGGCCATTTTGCCCACCCTTGGTATATGTTTTGGAGAGTCAGGCATTAGGGGGTTAAGTGGAGGAAATAGGAACTGTAGGGTAGCCAGCTGTACTTCCTGCTGAGCCAAAGAAATGAGCCCCCTTCCTAAAGCATGGAGAGGGAAGGAGGTTCAGTGCAGGGCTGTTTGCACAATATTGCAGGAACTAAGCCCTGGGTACTGACACAGGCAACCATAATGCATCCTCCACAAATGTTCACTGATCAAAATAAGTCAGATATCATGTATAACTTATTGTGTGCATGGTCATTGGGGTGAGAATGCTGGGTGTTGCATGGTAGCAAAGACTCCAGAAATTATGCAGTGCTGTGAAAGAAATTATGCATTATGCAACAGACAATACCGAGGCCTGATTAGAAACTGTAACATTGGGTCAGCTTCTCAGTGGCATCACTCCACTGAAGTCAATGGAATGACACAGATTTGCACCTGCACAAGTCCATATTTTAGCTGACCAACACCCCAAGTGCTTGTGAATACCTCTTTAAAATTAGTGTATGAGTGGATAATGCTAGAGAGAACAGCTCCTCTCCAATTTATCTAATTCCCAACATTCCCTGCTACTCCCTCATGGGTGCCACTGTTGAGGACCACAGATCAATTCTGGGGAAGAGGGGAAAGTTGTGAAGGTGATAGTTGGCATTCCACTAACCCAGCCTGGTTTCAACAGATTCAGAAGTTAAATGAAAATCAGGCCGTGTAAATTCAAGTTTTTAAAAATGTTTTGCTTCTTATAATAGCACAGTATCCCTGTTATGTGCATTAAATAGTTAATATTTATTATGAATAGCGGGCAGAATGAAAATAAATCTTCACCGCTCAATGCGTTCTAGTGTGCTGGCTTCAGAGATGAGCAATGAAACATTTTTAGAACTGTTAGCATGTTCAAGAAGTCTGAAAAAATCCTTCTATCAAGTAAGTGACCATCTACATTACTGCCATCAATTTTCTCTCCAATTTCTAACACTCTGATGCCCATACCAGACATTCTTTTAATTTTCCCAAGATCCTAAGTGTGTTTTGAGGTGTAACTACCTTGCGGTATAAATGGTGGACACCAAAGAGAAATTAGTTTGAGCCAGGATCACAGGATCAGGCTTTACACTGATCAAATGTTAATATGCTATGAATTTCAGATCACCCAAAGTACAGAAATACCATTCCCAGCCATCTAAACATTCTCTCTCATTCTGCTTTCTTTTTTAAAACTAAGGAATACAATCCTTAGCCCATTAATTTGTGAATACATCATCAAACTTTTTATGAGCATTAAGATCTTTTACCTCCATTTCAACATTAAATAGGTCCAGTTTGTCTGTTTTTCTGCATTCTCATTTCCCTTGTACAGTGCTGCTTGTACCCATCATAGCTACACTGCATTTCCTACACAGCTCAGTCATGTACAGAAGTATTATGAAAATCAGACATGCTTTATTTTCAATTCCCCAAGCTCCCCCCTCAAAAAAACCAAAGAACAGATGAAAATAATTTTCCAAGTAGATCACTTTATGAATATACTAGTTTTATTCTGTCTTTTTAAAGGGTAGAAAATCACATAAATGACAATTCCAGAAACTGTAGATTTATGACTTTTTTTTACTTTCCGATTATGTTGGCAATGAGTAAAAAAATAAAATTTTGTAATTTTGTGGAGAGAATAATGTACTTTTTTATTAAAATAGAAATGACACACTGCTGCATATCTAACTTGATTTAGTGTTTTTATTAGTTATATAACTGTTTTAATACCTCACTAACTATTGCTTTTTCCCTTAAGGTTTTCATTGTTCTCATACCCCAGAAACAAATTGATAATTCTGAAAAAATAAAGTATTTCTTGGTTGTTTGCTAACAGCAGAATAGCAATCAGTCACCACAGGGTTACTACAATGGGCATCATTATATTTGGATCCTTATCAATTTCACTATATGGGTAAGTACTATTGCTGCATACCGGAACTCCTTTGGTGTTATTGCTTAATTTTAATTGTGATTGTAAAATGTGAAAAATGTGGATCTTTAAACCACAATTAAACACCTGCTATACTTGTTGTGCATTGGCATTTAAAGATATATTGAGTATTTAAAATCTGCTGATTCAGATATTACACTGAGGGAAAAAAATAAAAAAGAGCATTGGTTTGAAGAAAAATGTTTGCTTTAGGAAGCATTTGCCGGGAAGTTTAATTTAGCCAACTATGCAATGCAAGTCCTGAACCTTAAAACATTTTGAAAAGTAAATTTCTCCATCATGCTGTTTTTCAGCAGTTTCAAATATGCTGCCAGTTTCCCACAGCTCCCAGTAATGTTACTCTCCTGTGTTTGTCCCACTGACATCCCCTTAATGGAAAACCTTACACTGGGAAACACCTGCCCAGCATTAACAAGATGTTAATTGTACAAACAATGGAAAGTCAAGGCAGTGCAATGCAAGGAAATAGAGATTGTGGAAAGAGGTCTGGTGACTGATTTCAAATACTTAATTCAGTCAAATGTTAAAAATAGTTTTAACTTGTATTATGGCCCTCATCCAACAGAACACATAACCATGTGCTTACTTTAAGCATGCAATTTGTTTTGCTGAGTTGAAATTAAGTATGCACTCATATTCTTTGGTGGATTTACGTTTGGGTGAGACATAAACTAGTTCAAGTCAAGCAGACATTAAGAAGAGACATAGGCACAAACAGCTCTTACTGCAAAAGCCTATTTTAGCAATTCTATAATTTTCCCTTGCAAAACTTAAGTCTGAGTATGGCCAGATTTATTCTGGCAATAGAGTATGTTTTTTATGAAATTTGAAAAGTTAACAGGATTTGAAATATTGATTTTTGTCAGTAGTTGTCTAATATTTTTATCTTTCTCTAGCTTCAAAAAAGACTTATTAACCTTTCAGTCTTTCCATATTGTTAAATGTTCTCAAAACTCAGGAGCCAGCTACAGTATATTTGAAGGCAATAAACTGTAATTAAACAAAAAATAATGATTTTTAAATGAACACTTTTGGCTTAATCCCATTTTTTTTTACTGATTTCCTTTGGATTTGAGAATTCAGTTCTGGGCTCACTGGTGTCAATAAAAAGTAATTTGCTTTTGATTTTGAGCAGGAGGAAGAACAGATGCTATAAGAATATGTACATGAGGATCAGCTGGTTGCATCATAGAAAGAAGTATCCTCTTATGGCTATGCACTAACAGAGGCCTTCAAAGGTCTGAAGAGAGGTATCAGGAGACATTCAGAAGATGTTGCACCTTGGCTAGGTTTGGTGGTGTGCGGTCTTTATGTGGCCACTGAAAATACAGATCAGAGTTCAAGCAGGGGGTTAGGAAGAGAACACCCTGTCGAGATGGAGGTAATTTAGATCTTTCTTTGCTTTCCACTCCTGCCATCCTTCCTTTACTAAGTGTAGATTATTTGTGTGACAGAACACCCTTTTGGGTGTCTGTCACTTTAAGGGCTGGAGCAAGGCGCTGCCAGGTGGCTGAAAGCAGCCATTTTGGAGAGCTCTGTTATGAAAAGCAGAGCAATTTGTGTTCAGCAGCCTGAGAAGCCTCTTCAGGAAGATCTTGGAGGTAAGGGTGAGGCTATGGGGAAAGAGGAGGCCTCAGTAGTCCTGGGCATGACCTAAAACTGCATCCAGCTGGGATAGGGAGGCCTGGTGATCCTGCCTGTGGCGGGGCAGGTCCACTCAAGTACCAGGACTATGAACCTCCTGAGTATAAGGCGGGCTGTGGGACCTAAATCCTTGCCCCCACCTTTGGGTGGATTACCAGGAGAGTTAGGGGGGCCAGGTAAGCTAATTGAGAAGCACCTGAGTCCTATGGGGTGTTGGACCCTGGAGGTGGGCCAGGCATGCTGAGTGAGCAGCACCTGAGTCAAATGGGGTGTAAGACCTGGGCCCTGAGAGTTGCAGAGCAGAGTTGGTGGGCCAGTTAAGCTCAGGGAGGAGTGGGTGAGTCCTAAGGGGTGGAAAACCCCAGGCCCTAGTGAAAGGGGTGGAGTCGTGGCCCGAGAGAGGGGCGTAGTGGTCTGGTATAGGGCCAGAGGTGAAGTAAGCCCATAATTGAACAATCACTCAGTCCTGTTCGGGTTAGGGTCATGAAAAAGGCCCAAAAGACCATGCCAGAGCTGACCGAGGGGTTTAGAGAAAAGCCTGAGGATCTCTCCAGAGTAAGGTGGAACGAGTGTGACCTGGATAGGCAGTATGTGAAAGGCCCTTGTGAGAGCGGGGTGGAGTGTGTGTGGCTTGAGAAGGCAGCGTGAGAGAGACACAACTATGTGTCCAGTTAGACCCGGCTTTGAACCAGAGGTGGAACACACTGTGAGACATCAGCAAAGCATGGGACACATGTAGGGCTGGTAGGAGTGTGTACTTATCGCTCATGGTCATTTGGGCACATAAAGGGTAGTCACCTATTTAACATCACAATTAGTTATCAACAAGGCATGGCAGGAGAGCAAGGTGGGTGGTTTGCCCAGGGACAAGGGCAGGTCCATATTAATACCGGGCCTGAAAAGTGTCTTTGTCACAATCTTGCTATTTTTTATTGCTATTTTTTTTATTGCTATTTTTTTGTAACAGTGCACACTGTTGGCTCATATTCATTTTATCCTTCACTGTGACCCCAAGGTCCTTTTCTGCAGCATTCATTGTTTTACTCAGCACTCACTATTTTAGCACTTCGTTCTGCTTTTAAGAACTTGAAGGTAGCATTGGTAGGTTTAGTTTTATTCTGTATCTCAGAATAATAGCTTGTACATTCAAAACTTCATAAACTTTCTGATAAACTGGGTTAAATTCTGCCCTTTCTTGCACACAACCCTTTGAAATCTATGAAGTACATGGGTCTAAATGAAAACAGAATTTGACACGTGGATTTTCTTTAGAGGTGGCAGGAGAGCAAAAACAATGCCTCTCCATCTCAAAACCTTTTTCTTTCTGTTTCCTGAAATGACTTCTCTTACATGCACTTATAAGATTCCAGGTAAAAGATTGTCGGACCAATATCCTCACAACAAAAACAAGACTCCTGAAGATGCACTGGCTTTATATGTTAGAGGAGTAAAGCACATCTTTTTTGTAGGAAAGAACTTGGTGTCCCCCTAAAGTCAGACAAATCTGGTTTGTTTGCTGATGAATTGACTTTTTTGTACTTCTTGCAAGCCAGACTTCTGGAATGATTTCTCTACTTTTTAGCTCTATTCTTTTATTGAATTTGCATTTGAATTTGTGTTGAACTTTGAAACTGATTAAACATGATCTGCTGTCAAACTCTTGCTGTAGAGTAGGTGAACAAAATACATACTTCTGCCCTCCTATGAGAAGTGGATTCCCAACGATACTTTAAATTCTTTATATTTTTGCCTTGCTAATTAGAAAACAATGGCATCTGGCTACAAGGTGTGGAAAAAACAACTGTTGTTTAAGAAATGGTCCTGCTCAAAGTGGAAAAAAGCTGAAAGTCTTTATATTTTGATGGATTTCTCAAAATATTATCTCACTTTGGAGGTACAGTACCTCCATAATTCTATTTGGTACAGGCCACACAGCTTCTCAAACCCCTCATCACAAATAAATCATTTAAATATCTTCTGCCTGTCTTATAGCATGTCTTGGCTACCAGTACACTTTCCTGTCAATCTTCAGTAATGGTTTGTGTCAGATTGGAACCTCCTGGGAAAGAAATGGGTTTATCTTAAAAAGTTTATGAGAGCATCTCCTATATCTTCAATGTGTGTCATAGAAAGAGATTATTAAATATAGAATAAATAACAGGCAACTGAATTTCTGAGCTATAATTCCATTGAGGGCTCCATTTTTTAAAAGTGGATTTAGTACTCATGAAAGCTGCCAAAATGACAGCTCTGGAAACTAAAGTACTCTTCTAACCCATAAAACAGGTACAGAACTGGTAAGAACAGTGCAAGTTTCCTCCTATTCCCCTACCCTCTGCTCTTTGGAGTGCCAGAATGCAGCCCCTGAGTGTGTAATTTAACTGTGGTGTACTAGTCATAATATATTACTTTGCAATGATTCACTGTAACACTGGAGGGGCAAGTCTACTTCAGTTTAATCCACTGTAAAATTGCCATTGTAACTCCCTGGCTTCTAGGAGTAGTACTGTCTGAGCAGAAGAAAATGAACAGGAAGTGTGCCACTGCATAAGACCCTGCAGGATGTGACACATTTGAGGTTCCTTTTTAAGCTTAACCCTTTATAGCACAAAACTTTCAATCAATTTACCTACTGCTGCATCAACTTTGTCAGCTTTATAAATCGGAAAAAAAGACTTCAGATCTAAATCCAGCCCCTCACTCTGCAATGCACTAATGCCTATAATTCCTCATAGAAAATATCTTTCCTGAAGTCTGCAATGTGTTATAATCTCTAATTATGAATATGCTTACAGAATTTGTTCATCTCAAGATGCACTTGTGCATCTGTTATTTATGTACTATACTTAAACTTTACATATAGCTTTAGAAATATTTCTGCAGATGTGCACTTATACTTAAAAAGACCACAGAAAATGATAAGTTAACATGCATGATGTGGTTGTTGGGCTGGGATGGTGAAGCATTGGAATGAGCTCCTTCTCCACAAATAGTGAAATTGTTCCAAGGGCAAGTAGTATTCTTTGTAAACTACTGCTCCCCTGAGTAAGAAAACATGTGACCAGGAAAGGCAGGCTGGAAATATTTTGGGCCTGTTTAATTGGTGCTAACTGCTGCCTAACTGCTTGCAACAGCACCAGCAGCAACACTAGCAATAAAGAAGTGGAGTACTCATGAAAATCATGCACCATGACTATGGATGGAGCTTTTTAAGTAAGCTGGAAAATAAAGGTATCAAACATGCATGTGCATGTGCATATCCCAAGACTACAAACATGCATATTACTCTTTAAGCCTATAGCCTCTGATTGAACAAAGCTTGTAAGCATGAGCTTTCCTTTTAGCACATACTTACATATCATTGGCTTCAGTAGGACCTACGCACCTACTTACACAATTTTCTGAATTAGGCTAATAATGTTTTTGCAATGATTATTTTGTACTATAATTTTCCTTATTGTATTATTTTGTACTAAAATGGTGTTAGCCAAGAGTTAGTACAGATAGTAGCAGAGCTGGCTAGGTATCCTTGTGCTACCAAGTCAAATTAAACATACCTAGGGCCAAATTCTGCAGGATGCTGAGAATTTCCCATAAGATGCTGGTTGCCCTCCATTCACAGTCAGACTAATAAGAGTTAACAGCACTATGCAGTGCATGGTACCCAGAACTCACTTTGTGCATCCCTATTCCCCAAACAAAAGCTTTTGTGCTTGAGAGAGAAGTTAAACAAGCATGCCACTCAATCCTTGACATTTCCTTTACACTTGTAACAATGTTCTGCGTCTTTGTTTTTTGGGTTGATTGTATTATCCTGGGCAATAGAAGTGCCAGAAATTTTAAAAATCGACCCACAAATTCTTAAAGACATATGTCTTTATAGAGCCACATTGAGATTGCAAAGGTCTATTAGGTCATCTGCAGCAATCTATTTGCCTGTACATCTCTGACATTTTTTTTCTTTTTCTGCAAGTACTGCTTGTGATATGGAAGTGCAAGGAAATTTGCACTTCAATAGGACAAATGTTTATGAAGGCTGAGCCTGATTTTGTCTTCTTTATGGACCAGATGTATAGAATACTATACAGGCTGTATGAAATCAATGCAAGAAGTTATGAATAACGTGGGAAATGAAAAATCCTTCAGAAAGAGCAAGGAGGTAGGAAGTGCTGTGCTACACACTGCCTTGTGATATTAAACTCGGAGCAGAGAAAGGACGCTAGTCTCAGAGGTCTCAAACAAAAACAGGCCCTTAAAAATTAAATGGCAAACATTAGAAAGTCTAGAAACTTGCCATTTGATTTTAAGCACATCTTGAACATTTTGTTTTTTTCCCCATTTAAAAAAAATACTTTTTGTAACCAGTTTCACAGAGACAATGTTGCTTTGTCCGAATCTAGCAAAACTGAAATGGCTGTCACCAGTTCTGGGAAGTCAAACGAAGTTCACAAGACAGAAGCTGATATCTGTGGCAAAGGAAAACTATACTGTTCATACTGGCACTGGTAATAGATATCTATACAATTTGTGTGTGTGTGTGTGTGTGTGTAAACTAGCAAACTGCCTGTCAAGAATGATGCGGGGGTGGGGGGAATGGGGGACAGGCAGGAACAGAGCCCCATGTCTGCCTCCCCCTCTCATCCAGGCTTGTTCCCCCCCTGTGCCATTTGGGGTTTGGCCCTGCTCACCCCCGCCATGCTGCATCAGGCCTGGGCCCACCCCTCCCTCCCCACTGGGTCGGGCCCAGGCCTGCTCCTCTGCTGCAATGGACCCGGGCCCATTCCTCCCTTCCCCCCTGCCCAGGACCCAGGGCCCAGGGCCGCTCCCCACTCCCCTGTCGCTGCTTGGGATCTTGGCCAACTCACTTGCCTCCACCTCCACCTCCAAGAAGCAGGGGGGAGGGGCAAGGCCAGCCCTCGCCCTCCCCACTCTGTCCCTGCCATCATGGTGGCACTCCGCTGTTACCTCCTGTCCAGAACACTCTTGGAGCACTGTGATTGGTTGTTTCAGATAAATCAGAGTGCGAATACAGCGTTACGGATAGACAGACTAAAGCTTTTATAATATTAGACTATACCACTTAACTCATCTACTACATTTCACCTCCCAAAAGAGCTAGGAGGTGGGTAGTAAAATAGTACCTATGTATGGAGCTGCACTAGTCTGGGGGCTACATCTTTCTCCATTCTTTGTAACTGGGATAGCCACATACTATTTTGAAGGTAACAGTGCAATGCACTATGGAAACATTTCGCTCCTAGAAAAATCTATTTAGGTGTGCAGACTGTCTTGGAGGTGCGCTATCTATGAGAATCTGGACATGTGGATTTCTCAGTAACTTGCAGAATCTTGGAAGTACTTTCATGATGGCCAAAGCACTTAATCAGCAAAGAATCTGAGCACGTGAGCAGTGCCACTGGCATCTGTGCTTAAAGTTAGGCACATGCTTCAGCATCTTGCTGAATTAGGGCCTTAATTATCAGCAACAGCTACCACCTACTGCTCTCCTTGCAAAGTTTGACCCTTTAAAACTCAAAACTCCCCAGGAGTCTGTGTGGATCAGCAAAATACTCATGCTGAGCAATGTCCCTTGCTCTCTCTATGCATATTACTCCAAATCGTTGCTGTAGATTCTGCTTTTTTATACATGTACAAGAGAGCACCTACACTTGGCATGTGGGATTCTCATCTTCACATGCTAGATGACTTTGAATCACTTCTGTTCCTTTTACAGGCAAATCTGTAGTAATCAGACTAGAAAGACTTGCAATTACCTATGTATTTTTTCCTTCTTTCAAATACAGCATCTAAGGTTTCCCTTGTGGGTGGCCCTTCTTTCCTTTGTGACATTATAATTTCTTCATAGGTGGTACCTGACAAGTCCTTTTTTACCCTTAGAGTTTTTTTGTTTGGATTCCATTCACTTCAAAATATCATTACCATTGCAAACAAGGAAAATGTGTTTATCAGAAACTGCAAACTCCTTTAGGGCCTCATAGGATTAATCACGGTTATAAAGTTTTATTAAACACAATTTTTGTTTAATGACAAGCTCCACCAGTCCTTCCCATTCCAAACCAATCCTGTCCTAAGGGTGTATCTAGCACAGCAGATTGTTTTCAACAGACTCTCAAGACAATCCCTATTACTTTGTCATGCACAGAGATATTTTTCTTCCTGGATAATTTGAACTTCCTTAAAAATCACATCTGTTTCATACTTTATTTATTTGTAATTTAAATCCTTAAATTGAATCTTTCATTACTAACATCTGGGCTTGAAATGCAGCCCACTTGAAAAAATACAAATTTTATTTTATTTGTAGTTACCCCCCTTCACTCGGTAGCATTGGTACAAACATTCCCTGGCCAGAGGCAAAACAGCCGGGTATCTTAAAGCTGTGATGCTGTACCACGTGTAATATGGCTCACTTGAATGTCCCTGAAGTGACTGGCAATTTGCCCAGAATTAGACTGAATGCAAGTAATAAGCTGTAGAAATTCCACAATATTGACAATTAGATATCTCTATACAGCAGCAGCTGTGTATTGTTCTCATGGTATATTCCTCTCAAAGCACCTCCTAAAAAGAAAGAAAAAAAAACCTGGCAGAAGGTTGCAGGCAGCAAAAAGGTAATATACATTGTATGAAATATCTCAAATTCAGATTAATAGGGATGTTTCTATTAGTACAGTTTTCTACAATGGAAATGATGGCTGAAACAAAATGCTGGGGAATCTTGAGTTTATAATACCACATGCATACTGGATAATTGCTATATTTTCACATTTTTTTTCCAGAGGAAAATACCTACCCTCATTTCCTTCCATCATGAAACTGAGGAAATTGAAGTACGTGCACGCCTCTGGATGCTTTTTGGAAAGATGCTCCCCTAATCCTTTTGAAAATTGCTTCTAAAATGTAAATAGGTCCTTTAGCATCTTGCACATGGGAATCTCCATGAAACCTAAATACTTGGTCTTGCTTGGAAAGATGTTTGAAGACAATAGCTTTATCTCCTCACCTGGTAATAAGAAATTCAGCTGCTATAAAGGGAATCACTAGAATAAATAAATATTCTCACTATCAGCTCTCCTTTCCCCTATGTTTCAAAGTCTATTTGCCAGCCTTTCACAGAAAATGCAAAAACTGAATTAATTGAACATATATTTTATTTTACTCACCAGAAACAGTTGCCAACAGTGAAAGGATTCAAATTTTATGTTTTAAGCCACGCTTCTGAAGTTTGCATTATGAACTAATAATCTTTGATATTTTGCCCAATGGATATCAGTGGAGCTTGTTTCTGTCTGTTAGCGGGCTTGTCAAACTTTGGTTTTTGTATCTGGTTTCATTGTACTAGAAATCATCATTTAAAAAATAAACTACAGTTTTTCAAAAGTACCATAAAACTGAGGGAACAATAAGATGTCAAGTTTTATATTGCAGATGCTAATTTATCAAACTAATTACAAACAAAATGCAACTAAATTGCTGATAATCTTGAGACTGATTAATTCAGCAACAAAGATATTGATGAGTATTTAAAGGTTAGGCATAGTGGCATAGTAGTACAGAGTACCTTTTCTATTTCTATATTTGCCATACCAGGGTGTGTGTGTGTGTATATGTGTATATAGATGTATATGTATGTATGTATTTACACTGTATGGCATATGTAACAATTTGAACTAAAACAGACGTGTGTGTTAAAAGGACTAATTTATCCCTCAGAAATAGGAGGATTTTTTTCTTCATATTGTGACCACTCTGAGCATTGCTAAAATATTTGGAAATATTTTTGCATGGTATGGCATTCATATTCCCCTGTTCTGGCATCAGTTATTTACATTTCCAGCTTTTTTCCCCTGTCCTATACTTCTAGCTTCTCTTCTCCTGGTTAATCACAACTGGAAAATGAGTACAACTTCAGTTTTAGAGAATCAGGAACCTGAAGGGGATTCTTCAGGCTTCAGTACATCAGTCATTATGCCAGAGATACTACTCCTTCTTTTGACAGGTGTAGGGAGCAGTTTTTTCCGTCCTTCCTCTGAACTCTGCTGTACATTCTGACAGAACTGCGGCTGCTGAGTCAGTGCTTAATGAGGTCAGATCATGATGTGTATTTCTGTGAACTAAAGACAAGGCTGAGACTGCATGAAATTGCATCACTTGGGTCCTTCTACTGCCAGCAGCACAACATTAGGTCCCTTTGGTGCCGAATGTACTCCAATAAAGGAGGTTAAAAAGCCAGTACATTAATTGACTCCAGTATTGAGTCCCTTTTATAACCTGTGTTATCAGCACAAGTACAAGTGTGGTGTAGTAAGGAATATCATTATGAAACAGATTTCCTGAGAGAGGAATTAGCTGGCTCTGGTGGTGATCCCTGTTGTAATGAACACGCTTCCATGTTTATGAATACAGTTATAGATGTACTCTTACAGTCCTGAAAAACACAGCACTCTTTGCCTCAGTGAATAGTTTCATATAGGTTCTTAAAGGGTTAATATGCAGTTTACTATTGAATAACATAAAATGAGCTGTAAATAATGTAATGATATGTATTGTTAAGCTACATATACTGTACCAGGTGCAAGTACTCCCACTCCTCACTTAGATATAATCTGGGGCAGTCAACAAACACAGATGTATTTTAACAAAAAGAAAGAGAGAGGGAGAGAGACAGAAAGATAAAGAAAGAATGAACGAAAAAAAAATTAAAGCATATGTAAGATAATTTAACCAAGATAAAGATCCAGGTAAAACCTGGCCTATTTTTCAGTCACTTTAACTGCTCTGTGTAAAATACAACAGCATTTTGACTTGTTTTTGGAACACACATGAGCCAAACACGTGTGAAACACCTTGACAGGCCTTTTGTATAACTACAAGAAAACGGATAATCCTAAATCAATTACATGGGGAAAAATATGAATCTTTGAATACTAGTAATTATAATGGTTATTTTTCACTTTTGTAGCACCTGCAAATGATGCACTGTATATATAACAATGATTCAAAAAGCCCTAATTAACTGTTTATTTTTTTTTCTCATTTGCTGGCTGTAACCAGTGTGCATTAATTGACAATTTATATATATATTTTTTTCCTACCAAATATTTTCCATTACCTTAGAGTGACTGGAAATCGTGCATTATTGAATTTGTCTCTGCTAGGTTTGCTTTTAAAGCCTTATCATACACTTGTACTAAACTTCCAATAACACTCAAGGGAGGGAAAGTATGGTAGAAAATTCTGGGCTGATCCTACCTAGTGGGGACAACTGCAGTCCATTCTGTAGAGCAATGACATGACTCCTGACTAATAGTGCCAGTCAGAATTCCTAACTGCTCCTACCAAATGTGAAAGAGCTCATTTTGGAAGACCTCCAGTCACAGCTTTCCACTGCTGACAGATTACTCTGGGCTATTCATGGAGCAAGATTAGCCTGACCACCATGAAGAAAACTCTTTGTTCCGTGTCATTACCTAGGACGGGTTGAACCAAACTAAGGCAAAGCTGCACTGGTGAGCTAAATTCATACAGAAATTGGATCAGTGATTACTCTGAAATGATGCTATTACGGTTTAGAGGAGTGAGGGAGGCAGATTTGTCAGGGTTCTAGGTAGGAAATTTGAAATAAAGCATCACTCTGCAGAGGGGGCAGAGGGACAGCTTGTGATAGGCACCGTTAGGAATTTTAATGTGGGTGTGAACATGCAGTTACCATAAAAACAAAGCACAGCAGGCTTTGTAGTTAAATGAAAGTACAACTGTGCCCAGGAAGTGGCCAAAGGGTCCCAAGCCTTGGGTGCATACTGCACTGTTCAGTGCCGTTGAATGGCAACAATTCCAGAAACACTGAATAAGAACCAGCAGAATCCTGACTCCTGAAAGGAGGCACAACAGCGCCACGCAACGCAAATGCAAGATGGCTACTGTAACCATCTGCAGGACATCAAAGTCTGCTGCCTGATGGCAAGTGGGCTGCCAAAGCTTCTAAAGGCTTTGGCGCCTGAATGTAAATCGGATGCAAACTGTCCATCTGCTGCATGGCACAAGTGACAGCTGATTCTTTTTGCCGTCCGTAAGATGAACTAGACCTAAGCCAATCCGTCCCCGTTCCTAATCGCACAAGGTTTGTCCTACCAGTTTCATTAGCCAGACACACAAGATACAGTATGTGGTTTTTCATTTTGTTCAGTACGTGACACTATAAAAAACAATGCTGGGATGGGCTGTGAAACCAAAGGGGATACACTGCTGCTACTGCAGAGAAAGCATATTGGCAATGTTCAAAGCATATTGGGGCATAACAGTAGCCTAAAAACCCCAATATGGATTAGGACAGCTGACCAGATGTCTTGACTGACATTTTTTAACACGATTCAAGGGTGTCCCTGCAGTACATAAATGCAAACTATACATCTGTGTACTTTTTTCCACTGGAACTACGATACATGGATGCTTTGACTGTAGCTGACAGTTCCAGTGTAGAGAGAAAGCTGTATGTACAATGCCTGTGCAGTGGCCTTCTCATATTAGGAGTGTATTGGAAAAGAGTTAGACTTTGATTTCTGTGGAAACAGGCACCAGAAAGCAGTCTTCTTCTGTGGAGAATCATCTACCTCTTTCCCCCAGATGGGTACCTGGAACTTGCTGGGATGTCTTGTTCAAAGGGGAGAATAAGAAGCAATTTACTTAATTTACAGACTATTCTTATTTAAGCAGCTCAAACTTAGAAACTGGAATTGCTATCAAAATGATAGTAACTGCTTGATTATTTGTGGGATGGAGTAGTGGGAATAAGTAAACAGGAGAATGTGATGCAGGTGTGTGACCAGAAAGGAAAGAAGAAGGTGAATAAAATAAGTTCCCTTTTAGTACTTAAATATTAATTAGGGTAGGAAACAAAAATGAACTTAAAAAAGAAATCTGAATGGAAAAGGAACAATATTTTCAGTTGCAGTTAGTGCAGTGAAAATGGATCATGTGACCAGGTATTTTGTATAAATCCTTGACTGTCTACCTTTGCCTATCAATTTACTGATAAAGATACATATGCTTACTCCTATCACTCCTTAGCCTTGCTTTGTGCTAATCACTTTTCCTCCTTTATATGTTGTTTCATTAGATTATAAACTCTGTAGAGAGCCTGTCTATACATAGCCCTTTGCTGGCTTTCTACAAGTAAAACATAGCAAAAAATACTCCCCCTTCTATATGTATATTTTCACACACACACACACACACACACACACACACACACACACACACACACACACACACTTTTCCCCAAAGAAGTACAGAACCTTAAAAAGAGAGAAGCAAAACCTAGAATTATTTAAAAACAAAACTAGGTTACAAAGTAACCACAGCTTCTGCCTGTGACATCATAGCATACATCATGGAATTTATTTGTCACTGTTGATGTCTCCTGCTAGCATGGAAGAGGCCAAATTTATAATGTTTGCCAAGGTGAACGTGTAACCAAATACACTAGTTGGTTTCACTGTGTATCCTTTTGTTTCCTGGTAAATGTAAACAAGTGTCTGTGAATTTATATGGGTCTGCTTCCATCCAGTTTCCTTTGTAAACCTTTCCTTTTCACAGTAACCAGCTCCAAATCATATGAAGAAACAAAAGATTTCCTAATAAAGCAAAAAGGTCTGTTGCATCAATGAGGTCACAGATATAAAATAATCAAATTCTGCCCAACATCTGAATGTGCATATTATTTGGTGCCAGCTGCTTGGCTGTACAAGTTTTATAGAACAGCATTCTTATTTAATATGTTTGATAATATAAAGTTTGTGCTGTGCTGGTGATAAAACTCAATGGAGTTAAACCTTAGATTTTATATGCCTACCCAGATGCGGAGTATGGCCTTAAATGGCATCTTTAAATGATTGCCTTTAACCTTGTACCCTCCTCATTGTAAATAGTAATCTTTTACCTAAACCCACTGCCAGCACTTAGCCTGAATAAGTTGTGTACTGGGGAGAGTCATGGATAGAAGGAACAAGAATGCTCACCCAAAGACTTGGGAGTGGCAAACAAGTTCTTCCAGTGGCTACTTCTCTTCAGAGGCTACAGTAGGCCTCATAGCCTACTCTCATTTTAGTGGTGGGAATACTGGAAGATCATGCAGTGGTGGTATATTTTCTGCCTTAAATGTCTGCTGACCTGAACCCAAAGTTCCCTTTTATGCTGGCATAGCACTCCTCTATGTGCAAGATGTTGGGGCTTTAGTGAGTATATCTGTGTCATTCTGCTGGTGTTCTTGGGTATATCACTCTTGAGCACACTCTGCCTACCTGCTCCTACCTGTGCCCACCAGACCTAGAAATGCAGTAGTTAAGCTATGCTAAAGGCACTTCCAGTATTGTACTCAAGCACACTGAAGATGGAGAGCAGGAGAATGATGCTTGGGTGCACCCCCAGTGTGGCTTCACTGCTTGATTTTTGGTGCAACTCAAAAGATGTAGATTGGTGGGGCATGTTGGGGGATGGTGTTCCTTTGGAGTACTGGGGTGGTGGTAGTGACATGCCTTTGCCACCTACTCCCTGTACATACTGGGTTTTTTTGGGCAAGTATCTTCCCTAGTTCTTCTACCAAAGCTTGGTCTTCACTTGGAAGCAGAGGCAGAGGCATTTGCCCTTTGGAAATTATTCACATGCTCTGCAAGTGAAAGCTCCCACCTTTGTTCTCTGTGGCTGAACAACCTGTGTGTTCTACCCCTCATTCACAGAGTAACAAAACCATGCTATACCAGTGTCCAGCTTAAGGAGTTTAGAGAGAAAAATTGAAATAAGTGTATGGACCTACAGGAGGCAAAAATGATTTTGTATATAAAAGGAGCATTCCTACATACACCTATGAAATGCATTCAGAAAAGAACCTTATTAGTAAAAGTAGAAAGACTCCCTAAATCTGAATGAGTATAGGAAGAGTTATACATATTTTGTGTTTAAAAACACCAACAGGGTAATATTGACAAGATACTAATAATATGCTAATGTAATTTTTACACAAATCATTAAAAATCAAATGGTAATATAAAATAAAAGGTGCTAATTGCATTGATTGAACCACAAGAACACACTATAATTCCTTTTACTGTCCCAAAATGCCCATTCATCTGAAGGAAAGTGTGATAGGCTCCCAACTCACTTACTACCACATGGGTGTCCACGTGGCCGGGCTGGGGGTGAGCCAGTTGGCACCACAGGGCTGAAGGAGTGCTGCTGATTGGTCCGATACCAGAAAGATCTGGGCTTAAAGGAAGTCCGGGAGTGGAGTCACAGGGGAGAGAGAAGGAAACACTGGCAATGGAGCCAGATACTCTCCCCAAGTTCATAAGAGACCAGTGCATCTGTTCCGGTGCAGCACATCTGGATGGACAGCATGTACCTGTAGAGTCACTGGGATGCCTTGGAAGCTAATCCCTGGAAATTCCCAGAGCTAATCCCTGGAAACATGGGGAAGCCCTGATCACCCAGGCAGACCTATGTACAGTTGTAGACTCCAGCTGGATTGCTGCAGTCAGTGGGCCGAGTGGCCTCAACCCCATACCACTGCATGGCACCTGTGATGTCCTTCACAGGAGCATACAGGTCAGCTGGGGCTGGGAAAGGGCAGCACAGTGGGCACTGCCAAAGCCTCTGGAGGGAAGAACCTGGCACAGGAACCTCCTTGTAGCACATACAATTGTTGAGTGTTCATGGAACCAGAATGCCTTGGCAGCGGACTTTTGCAAGACCATGAGTGACATGCAGATACAGAGGGACACAGTCTGCAACATTATAGCACCTGGCCAGGTGGAACTCACTCCAAGAAGCATGCCCAGCAAAGGGACATCCTCAACTTGAGAGTCTGTGGGATAAGTGTGCACTGTGCACCAACATACCCCACATACTGAAGAAAAGCACTCGGTACAGGGACATTGTTGCCTTGCCCACCATACCATCTGAGCTATTTTAGTTGAATTGTTCTGTTGTAATTTTCACAAGCCTACAGGGCCACAGCTAGACCTTCTGCAGCCATCCCCATCACTGGGCCTCAACACAGGAGGATAAAGCTGCCATCACCATATCTGAGTGTCACCAAAGCTGATCCAAAATACCCAAGCAGAAATGGCTGGAGTGGAAGGAAGGAGGAGCCCCATAGAAGATATGCCAGCAGAGTCACTCAGGGTCCCAAGGGAGCCACTGAACATCACCTTCAGAGGTAAAACCCAACTTAACGAGTTGTGGAGGGTGAATAGACCTTGGTGCAATATAGCCAAGGAGGCAGGTTATGCCCTTCAGCTGATGCAGTGGTCATTAGCCTGTCACAGAAAGGCATAGAAGCACCTATGTCTATGTGAAAATGTCTAGGGCAGGTTAGCTCCTTGCAGCTGAAATGGCCTTTTGTTGTATGGGTATAGGAGGCCCCCAGTCTACACCTGGGATTGCTAAGTGCTAATGAAATGCTATGAATAAAATACATAATGGATTTACAAGTTTTCTTTTCATTGCCATGGCATTGTTGCTTTAGTGAACCAGTTTAGATTTCCTTCTAGACTCTTCTAGAATTGGTGCTGTTTATTTTTTTTTAAATATGTAAGTTTGACTGGTATATAGAGTGTATATAGTATGTCATTGCATTCTAATAAATAAATTAATCCTACAAGGGACTGGAAAATCTACAGGTTTCATCTCAGAGATATTTCTTCTCATCATTCTCACCATAATTCTGCTTACATACAACTGCCAGCGATTCTGGCCCAGATAGTCTATATTTTTCAGGAATCTGCCAGAGACCAAGGCCAGCAATGTTGAGTCCCAGAAGTTCTGTACTCCCCATAGCTCCACAATCCCACCATAGAGTTATAACTCATTGATATTGTACAAGAAAAATCTCTGCAGAACTGGTTCCAACTGGTTCTTAGGACAGAGTCTTAAAGAGACAGGCCCCTGCTTCTTTCTTTTCAAGTCAACCATAATAACAAAAAATAATATTCAACATTAAAATAAAGAAATTCAAACATGTATGCACAACTTACTAATTAACTATGTTCAATTAATTCTAATATCAGATACTTTCCCCCAGTGATGGAGAGAAGTAGAGGGATGTGGTAGATAAAGGCTATTTTTACCTGCCCGTCTCCCTCTTTACCCATACTCAGTGGAAGGTCTACTGCAAAGTGTTGGAAATGTAGAGACAGTTTGTCATCTTCTTTCAACCTGACCCAGGCCCAGTAGGTTTTATATTCTTTTTGTTCACAAAGGAAAATAAGCTTATTCCTTTATTTCCTAAAATAAATGGCATTGAATGGCATATTTTTGTTTTTATAGACAATGCAGTTATGAATTACCAAATATAGAATGATGCAATGTAGTATAGTATACTAAGTCATATATTACACCATATAATATCTATATAATTTAAATCCACCCATCACTATAGTATCTAAATACATAATTTAAATTAGAGCTGAGCTACAGGCCAATGTTTGCAGTCTTTGCTCATTGTCAGCTTGCAGTCTACTCTCATGTTGTGACTTCACTGAGCAATAATGACTGCAGTCTGTAAGGTTGGCCCTACACTAGAGCACATTCTTGTGCAGGCTGACAAAACACTCATTTTGTTTCACACTTTGGACTTTAGTGGTATAGTCTGATGCATGATTGCAGAGTCTGACCTTTAAATGGTAATGTGCTACATTGTGAATTTCAATTTTATAAATTCAAACTGGTTATGAGCATCAACTGGATTTTAATGGGAACTCAGGGTGCTACCTACCTCCCAGGAGGTGATTCGCAACTTTCAGAATTGGAAACCTATACATAAGTAGCAGTGATATATTCATTCTTACACCAGAAAAGTTCTTGCAAAGGATTCATCATATCAGCTGGGGTAGCAGGCACTTTGCAGGCCACTTAATCCATCCCCCTGCAATACTGAATTATACTCTAACATGTATTTTCTAGATCTGTGGCCAATCTAATACTAAATGTCACAAGTGGTGGGCCTCTACAACTTTTCAGGGGAAATTATTCACAACCTACAGATCTCTCTGTCAAGAATTCATTCTTTGATATTCAAGCTAACGGTGTTTACCCCTTCCAAATATTTATACATTGTTATCTAGTATTCACTTACTTTTCCCTCAACCAGGCTAGATATGTCCATCATATTTGACTCTTTTAACACTTTAATATTTTCATCCTTATTATCATGTATTGGTCTTTCCAAAATCCTCTAAATTTGTCAATATCTTTCTGAATGCCATGTCCTAGGTGTGTACAAAAAGACTATTATCTCCCTTGTTTGTGACTTGTTATGCTTCTTTTACACTGCCTAAAACTGCACTGGCCTTTTTGGTTTCAAACCTACAAGCAGATCATGCTGCAGCCTCACAGCTAATCTGCTGTCCTCTTATCCCTAGGTTGATTTTCAGAATTATTGCTTTCTAGATTCCTCAGGGAATATATATTCATTATTTAAGGCCTGGTCCAGTATCCAATGAAGTACTGAAGAGACTTTTTATTGATTTCAAAGTGATGGAATCAAGTCATTATTTATATAGTGATATGTGTATGAGAAAGGTGCTTCAGAGACATAACCAAAGAAAGGGTACTTGCCTGACTCATCAAAATCTCGGATAACTTTTTGCCTAGAAGTATTGGCTTAATGTTTTCCTACCTAAAACACAGACTTATTTACTGTCCATCCCCTAAAGAGTCTATGTGTTTCTTTTTGTTCCTAGTACATCTCCAATTAAGTCTCATCTGTGAATTGACCAACTCTTTCAGATCATTTATAAACTTTATTGAACTAGATTCCAGAAAGATTTTTTAGTGTATGAAATGATGCATCTTCAAAACTAAATTTAACAAGTCACCTGCAAAATCATGCCTGGAATTAGTCTAAATGGGGTTTAATTTTGAATTTTTGTTTTAACAAAACTATTTCTTGCAAAAGTTCTGAATCGAGAAAGGCAATATTTCTTAAATCTATCTTCTAGCCTTGCTTTTTTGCATTAATTTTTTATTTAAAAATTTTTCATTTCACTTAGCTTGCAAATCTTGTAATAAAAGTACTTCTAAGATCAAAGGAAGTGATTTTTGTAGCAGCACTTCATTTTCTTTTATTAAAATAGAGAACAGCTTTGTTCAAAATGAGAGGAACCCTCCTCATACTTTCAGGTTTTCTCCTAGGGCATTAGGGTGAAATTGAGACTACCCATTCCTTTCTTAGACCTCTGTAGGGAGTGCAACACAGGCAGACTGACTCAGGATCTCTGCTGGAGCAAAAACAATGTAGCCCTGAGTGTACTGTTAAAAAATCCCTCAATGAGATTTTCAGAAAGGCTATCTAAAAGACAATAGCAAATACTCCCTTACAATACTGTTTCAAATAAGGGCCACATTTTTCATTCTTTTCATTTCAGTTAGAGTTTAGGGTGGTCAGGAAATAAAGGCTAGGGACCAAAGAAAGTCTATTCAGGTCATAGTAACTAATTAATACATAAACAATAACTATGTTTCCAAAGTTGTTAGAAAACTCAGATAATTTAATGAATGATAAATGCAATTTTATGGAAGGAATTCAACATTGAGTATAGTAATAATTGATCCAATGCTAAAATTATCCCAATATGGAAGCCACGGAGTTGTTTTAAAATTTAGGCATAATGCTACATTTTCCAAGATGTTCTACCTCATTTTAGCTCTTCAGCTTTTACAGGAAATACAAGGGAAGCATGCATAATCTATGTGATCTATTGGTTAATGCATAGGATAGTGTCAGAGATTTTATTTCTAACTTTGTCACAAACTTCCCATAGGGTCCAGAGTAAGACACTTGACTTTACTGAGTCATGATACATAATACAGATAAATACTGGGAGTTCATCTTGGAATTCTCACGTAGAAAGTACTATACAAGTTTACATTTTATAATTTCTCTTCATGAGTCATTCTGGACACAAAAAATAAGAAAGCACACGAGTGCCAATATTCAGAGCATAATATGCAAACACAATATATCACGACACATCAAATAAAATTACGTATTAGACTATTGGGAAAGGTCTTCACCTGGTTGAAGGACTTCTTACTCATAAGAGTGGTCTCTTGGAGATGAATAGCAAAGTACGCATGGTTATTTAAAATGAATAATTTCATAATTAAAATGAGTAATAGCCATAGGATTTGGCCCAGGGTTTCTCTTACAACTATTAGGAAATTACAAAGGGAATCAGCAATACATTTTTGATACCTGAATGGAAAATCTCCCTTAATTATATCTCTAAACCTGCTATATCAATTGAAGAAATGGTTAAGCTTTGTTTGCAGTGTAATGCCAGTAAATGTGCTAGTAACAGTCTATTTCTGGAAAACTTATGTGTACAAACTTATAGAGCTACATGTGAATTTAAAATAGTTTGCTACCATTAACAACATATAACTAATGTGAGTCAAAACATTGCTTGTCATGATAGGAAAAGGAAAGATAAATCTATTGTTCATCAGAGAGAATATGCCTTCAAAATATGCACAAAAATACCCTTTGGACTGTAAACATTTTGCCAAGTACCTTATCACTTTCTAATTAAAAAATACAGTGTTGGGGCAGAGCTCAGTAGTAAAAAATGTTTTCACTGCAAAAGGGTTAATCCAGCTCAGCTGAAGTCAGTGGAAACATTCCCCTTGAGTTCACAGCAGATTGGATCAGGCCTTAAATTACTTTTCTTTCTCTAACTTATGACCTCAGAGTGATTCCTGCATTAAATGACTTACTCTAATTGTAAAATATTCAAGTGCCCGGTGGGTATGCAAATGCATGTTTTCTTTAAAAATTAATAAATAGTAAATGCATATTGTATAGCTTATTCAAACTTATTATAAGATTAGAAGTTCATTTTCCTTACAATTTGCATAGTGTCCATTTTTAATTTGCAGGTAATAACAGTGCAATAAATATAGCTTAGTACATATACTAATTGTTATAATACAGGTTTCAAATTAGGGTCAAGGAGTTATCTTTAGTTATATATTTTAAAAATAATGGTTATAACTTTGTAATACAAAATATCCTTCTATTTACTATTTAAAAAGACAGTTTTTCAAGATTTGTCAGGTATCTTAGATATATGTTTCGGTTTGGGATGTTCAGGGTTGATGAAGACTTTTTGTTTTGTAAGTTCATATTGTCTGCTTTTAAAATACATTTTTCTCACAGTATTTTGGTGTATTTGCAGTTCAATTTCTGTTACCTAATAGGAATAAGCTAAAGATGCTCAGTATATCTATATTTGTTTATAATAAAACCTGTTGTATTAATTATTTCATTCAGTCGACAAGTATCATCATAAAGGCAAGGCTTATAGTAGGCATCACAGCAAGACTCACAATACTGTAGTTCTATGTAGCTCTACAATGGCAGGTAAATAGATGATCATTTCAGTTCTCTCAGCTACTGTATCCTTTTCTATCCATCATTCCTTATTGTTATTATCACACTTATTTCAGCATTCTTGTATCAGCAGCATTTAGTGACATTGTGGAAACATGGTTCAGAAAGGCTGAACTTTTAATTGTGATGAGAAATAAGTTAGCTTAATTATTCTATGTAAGTAGAAAAGATGTGGTTTGTTCTTTTTCCTAAGTCCTTCCTTCCTAATCGCAATTCAACATCCTTTTTAAGCATTGCTGTGTATGAACTTCATGCTGCTAGACAAATAAATTCTTTGGAAAAATGCACATTTTTATTTGGAAATAATGCCATCTCTTTGTTAGATTTGCAGCAATCCTATTTTGCCTCTACTGTTTTTAAGTTGAAAATGAAAAATTATATAGAAGATGTTTGTGCATCATATTGTGCTGAATGGTATGTAGGTCAGCATGCTGCACCATAGCAGATAAGGCACAGTGAACAAGTGTTCTATGTACTTACAAGCAAATATCAGTCATAATAGAAGTAGACAGATCTACAAGAGCGTTTTGGCTTAGGAAATGTTTCTTGTCATTAGCATTTAAAAAAAGCTATGAGATTCAGGCCTATCAGCACCGATTCACAGCAAAGCCTGGCTTGCACAGGTTGTTATCTGTTCAGTACAGAGGTGCAGCTGGTTAGCAAATGGATTTGCAGATTTTTTTTTATTTTTTTTTTAGCAGGGATGAGTAAAAAGGCAAAGAATCAGGTACTTACAACCCATTCAGAATGTAACAATTTTGTTTGTGTTATAAACCAAACCTTCTGTTTTTTGCAAACTGCATTATTTTTAGAAACAGAACCAAGAAAAAACGGCTGATTTAAAAAAAAAAATCTTTATTCATATTCCAGTATCCCTAAGGGCTCCAATATCCATGAAGTAATACCAGCAAAGGGAGCAATGAAAACTGCAGACTTCCATGATTCAGTTTACGATGCTGCTTTATTGTGTTAGCAGTCAAGTCAAAAGGCAATATCTAATATTTTTAATTTTTTATTTCCTTCTCTACATGTACTCAGTAATGTGAAGGGAAAAATATACGACTGATTCCTTAATGTTATGGCTAAAGGTTAGTGTAGTTTCTATTTTGTGTGTAAGTGGAAGCAATGAGCTTGGTGATAATAATCTAGAATGACATCTAAAGTTGCACAATTGTGCCATAAGTATAGACTAGATTGCACACTGTGTATAAAGCACATGAGATGAGATGGGATAGGATGGGATGGGATACGTAAGCTTATGTCAGCTGATTTTTAGTTAGAGCAATTACCTTTATGCTGATTTGGCAGCTAAAGGGGGACTTAAATTGGATGCAAACGGCCCTCAAGAATATTTCCTGAACAAAGTGCTTCCTTGGTCTGCGTGAAGGAAACAACCTTCCACCAAATCTTCTCCTAATATCCAGTGTAAGGGATATGACTAGAATGCCTTAGACCTTGGTATTTTTTGCTTCTCAAATCCCATGGAGATTTCTCTGACTTACCTCAGAAGCCAGGCATGCTCCTGCATGCGCCAGAACACAGGGACAAAAAGGTATAAAGAAACAGAGAATGAGCTTTTGTTTTATCCCCTGCCTCTGCCCCAACAGCTGCATGGAGTAACTGAGAACTGACCATAGTGTACAAACTTACATAAAATGGGTTTTGCTGGAAAGAGAAATAGATAAGACCCAATATCTTGGCATATAAATCTGACTTGTGATTTTGGGCTTGCACTGAGAAAGGTTTTAGACCCAGCTGAATTCAGTGGAAAAGTAGGATTGGTAGCATACATTAAAATAATAAGGCTGGAGCAATCTTCTTAAAATGTGTATATTAGGGTTGTGCAAAGCTTCGGTTCCTGATTCAATTTGGCGGAGATTTGGCCTTATTTGGTGGCTGAATCTCTGAATCTGAATTGAATCAGAGGACCCTTGAATCTCTCCGAATTGAATCAGTACCCTCCCAATCAATTCAGAGAGATTCGGAAAGATTCGGAGATTCAGACATAGAGGCAGCTTTAAATGTTTTTTCTACATACGACTAGGTAGCAGTGCCTTGTGAATACTATGATGCTGGGGTACATGAAGTGTCCCACAGAAGCACGGGGGGCTCCCCAGCACACTCAGCAGCAGACCCGGAAGTGGACCAGAAGCACTTTTGGTCCACTTCCAGGTCCTCGGGGAGCGCACTGGGCTCCCTCTCCCTCTCCCACGCCCCCCCCCCCCCGGCTTGGTGACTGGTGTCTCCTGGGTTTGGGGGGAGGTCACCCGGGGTCCTCCTGCAGCTGATCACAAGTACTTTTGGTCCATGTCCGGGTTTGCCGCCAAGCATGTGGAAGGCCCCCCTGCACTCCTGTGGGATGCTCCATGTGCCCTAGCATCGCAGCAATCATGAGCTGCACCTGCTACCTCAAGGTATGTAGAAAAAACATTAAAAGCTGTGTCTGTGCCTGAATCACTGATTCTCCAAATCAGCATCAAATCTTCAGATTCAGATTCAGCCGAATCGAATCAGGGACAGTGATCTGAATCAACGAATCAAATCACTGTCCCTGATTTGAGCCAAATCCGAACTGAATAGGGCCCGCTTTGCACACCCCTAGTGTGTATGAGCCCTCTCAAATACCTGCCATTGAGACATTAGAGTTATGGTTAGGTGAGACTGAGTCTCTAAACAAAACAAGAACAACAAACCAAAAGAAGAATGATCCCCAAATCCACCACAACATTGCAGCAAAAGGAAACAGCACAAGCAAAATACCATGACACATTCTATATACATTTATCAGGTGATCAAAAAGGCTTCAGATGTTTCAGTTATTTTTCACATATATGAATCAACTAGGGACATTTTATAAATTCCAGGTCCATTAGAAAGCTAAATAGGTAGTAGATACTAGACACCTATCCAGTAAATTAAGATTCCCTGAATAGACTGCCACAAGCACAAATCAAAGATTAGAATAAAAGGAATAAATGCTAGTGAGCAAGTGTGAATGAAAAAGCTGGACTGAATATTTGGGGTCTATGTAAGCATTGAAACTTATGAGCTAAAGTGCTCACTAAATGTTTATACTCCAGGATTGAACATAGGAAAATAAAAGACCATTTATGGCTCAATAGATTAGAGAAAATAAGCTATGTGGTGCACACTTTGCTGGGAAGTTATGCAACTAAATGTTAAGGTATGAGTTTGCAGAGAGCAATACTGTGCTAAGAAAAAAATGTCTTGAATTTAGATCAGAAGGGACTGTACTGTAGGAGTTGTGTTCTAAAGAAAGCCATTCTCTTATTCAGTGAAGTTGATAGGTGGGGCCAGCAACTGGTATAAAAATGGATATTTCTAGTCTGAGTCACCAGGAAACCTTTTGGGGGCTGGTAGGGGATGGGAGGTGGGGTGTATCTCCCTTTCTGGAGCTTAATTTTTGAGTCTTCTATGGAACCAGTCCAGCTTTTCCAGGTCAAAATGTGGTTATTTTTTTACTGCAATCAGAGGACCAAATTCTTTTCTCAGCTGTCATTGGGAGTTTCCTGGGTGAAACTGAGAGAAGAATTTGGCTCAGGAACTGTGATATTTGAGAAATAAACCCTGCATGATTTTCATTGCTTATTATCTTAAAGCATTATCCATGCATTTGGAAGACCTATTTCCATTCCAAGTAATGTTGATGAGAGTTCTGCGTGGGTGGGAAGGAGCAGGTCTTTAACGGGTGACAGGAAGAAACCATTCTGGTAATGCCATTAACATTTGGGGGCTGTAGCCAGTGATTTACATGGCAGGGGCTGTACCCTAAGATGAATTATACTTATAAATGATAACGTTACTAATGTGTCTTGCTTGCTTCATGGAGAATTAGCATAAAGATAAATGCAGAGCAAGTTTAACCTGTAAGATTACACAATAACTTGTGTCCTACTTGACAAGCTGACATGAGAGAAGATGTACCTCAAAAAAATCTTAGAACACTACAGTTTCATTATTATTACTGCAAACAGCCACACCTAAGTCCTTCAACTGCAGATTTAAAATTGCTATAAATCTTAATATAGACTTTCCCAAAAGGTGTGTGTGTATATATCAATCTACCTTTAACATTTTGTTGGGGCACTGATTTCTTAAATTAAGGTGTATCATCATACTATCCATTAGGGCTGTGTGAAGCTTTGGTCCATGATTCAATTTGGCAGAGATTCAGCCCAATTTGGTGGCCAAATCTTCAAATCCAAATCAAATCAGGAGACCCTTTAATCTCTCTGAATCAAATCGGAACCCTCCAAATCAATTAGGAGAGATTCGGAAAGATTCGGTGATTCAGATATAGAAACAGCCATACCTCAAGGTACCAGGGGGCTCGTGAATGCTGAGATACTGGGGCGGATGGAACATACCACAGGAGTGCAGGGGGCTCCCCAGCACACTCAGCAGCAGACCTGCAAGTGGACCAGAAGCAGTTCTGGTCCACTTCCGGGTCCCCCGGAAGTGTGCAGGGGGGCCCCCCTGCCTACCCCTGGCTTGGTGACTGGTGCCTCCTGGGCCTGGGGGGGGGCACCTGGGGTCCCCCATGGCCAATCACTGAGCTGGGGAAGCGCAGAGGAGCCCCCCCTGCATGTTCAGTGGCGGACCTGGAAGTGAACCAGAATTGCTTCTGGTCCATTTCCAGGGTCACCACTGAGCATATGGGGGGCAGGGCATGCTCCTGTGTGATGCTCCATCCATCCTAGAATCACAGCATTCATGAGTCCCGCCTGGTACCTTGATATAGAAAAAAAAACATTTAAAGCTGTGTCTATGGCCGAATTGCTGATTCTCTGAATCAGCATTGAATCTTCGGATTCAGCCAAATCATATCAGGGACAGCAATCCGAATCAACAAATCAAATCACTGTCCCCAATGCGGGTCAAATCTGAATCCGAATCAAATACGGTCCATTTTGCACACCCCTACTATCCATGCTAGTGTAGCCTACCTCAGTGATGGATTTTTACTCCCTCTCAATAATTAAGTAATGACATGTTTATTTTTTAAGTTCAGGTTCAAGCTCACATGGCAGAATCAACAGCTAAGAAGATACTATGGCCAGGTATAAATTACATTTTTACTGGTCTAAGTGATAGGAAATCAGTCTATACCTATAACAAAACAGAAGAATGGCACATGTAGACTGGTTTAAAAATGGCAGAACCTGGTTTAATATCTCTTCTCCTCCCCTCCACCGCCAAAGGGCGAATATGTGTTCTGTTTTCTACTAATCTAAACTATGCTGGTTACAGAAACCATATAACTTAGATCAATTTCACCTTGGGCTTTTTGAATGTTTGCACCTAATCTATAGGGGAGCTTCCAGATGACTATGGATGTTTGTTTCCCCAGGGACAAGTAGCAGCGGCATACCTTGAGCCGTTGCTGTTTGTCCCCAGGGAACACCCGTACCACATGCACTCTGGCACGCAGCAGGTTACCCCAGGTGGGGTAGGGGAAGCTGGGGCCAGTAACTGTGCTGGTCTCAGCAGCCTTACCTGTGGTCCGGGGGGCCTCCTGGGGCTGTAGCCACAGCAAGAAGCTTGGCCAGCAGCTGAAGATAGCTCCAGTCAGCCAGCCTCTGGTTTTGGGTGGCACATGCTGCCGCCATGTGCCGCCCCACTTTTTTTTGGTGTAGGTATTTTAGATTCTAGGATCTTCCGGGGTCAACCCCCTCCCCCTTACTGTAAGGTAGCAGTGCTGAGAATGCCTGCATTTGTGGTGTGTGGCACCATAGTTGGGTCTGCGGCGCCACATACCACATGTTTGTACTCATCTGAATGCTGCTTAGGATGCTGAATAAATTGAATATCTGTGTCAAAGATTTGCTTCTTCTGTGTATGTGGACTGGACATGGATATGAATAGTTGAAGGTCAGAGTTTCCCTTGTACATTGCCTCCTTGTTTCTTCTTTTGTGTGCATGAAGTAACTGCTTACACATCTTCCAGGCACTAATACCTATGTCTGTATGGGTTAGCTTCTCATGTCTATTTTGCTCAGGCTATGGAACTTGCACAGAAAAAATGCTGGAATGTACATACACAAAAGAAGCTAGTTTTAAGCCTATTTCAGTATTAGAGCATTGATACTAATTTATTACTTTAAAGTTAAAGCATAATTTCATAAGGTACAATAACTCATTTTGGGCCAATTTATAGAGAAAATAAATTTTCTCCTCTAAAACAAGATATGTTTGGCTGCAGGAGCATATATGCAGTATAGCATTTCAATACAAAAAAACATGTGCATGAAATCCTGCCCTAGTGAAGTATATGGAATGACTTTCAAGACTTTAGGAGGCCAGGGGGCAGTTGCTACCTGCTGTGTTTATAGTCTAAAACTGCCATTCAAACAGACAAAAAAAAACTACTACATATATATATATCCTGGTTCAACATAATTCTTGTCTCTTTGGCTAGGGACAGAAGATACACAGAACCCAGTTTAAGTGATCAGAAACCGGTTTAAACCTGTAACAGAACAGAAGCTCAGTGCACATAAACCAGGTTCAAAGTGGCTGAAACTGGTTTAAGATAAACCTGGTTGACTGTAGTATCAGACTTAACTGATTGAGGCCAAACTGGCTTATAAAACTTCTGTCCCAGACTCCTTCCTGGTTCAAGTTAAATCACAGTCCTCCAGCATCCCAGCATTTTGCAGTCTTGGGCTGGCTGTGCTGTCTGCTCCAGAGAGCAGGGTTGCACCCATCTCTCTGCTTCCTAGCTGGAGCAGTGAGGGCTGCTTCACTGGCCTCACTAGCAGGCTCACTGGCCCCCCAGAGAAATCCCTGCTGGGATCTGGGGCCAGGGATGGGGGTTAAACTTCCCTTCCCCTGAGTACAGAGATGCCCTGCCCTGGTTACTTAGAGCTGGCTGTGACTATGGACTAGAAATCTCAGAAGCACCTGGAAGCAGAGAGAGGAAATGATGAGTAACACTGCAGAGTCCTACTGCTGTGAGTCTGGACTGCAAATCCTAGAGACTTCAGGGTCAGCAGGAAGAGGAAGCGAACACACAGTCCATGCTGGCTATGTGCCAGAGAGCTGTGCTTTAGTGCCCCCCGGCTTCTGGCTTGAGCCACTGCAGGCATATGGCTCACTTCCTGAATCAAAAAATGAATGTCTGTTCATTTGCTTCTTGGTTCAATCTTTGCAGCTTAAACTAACCTGCAAAGACTGAATCAATTAAGCCTCGGGCTTTTTGACTGTCTATACTTAGCCTTTGTCTCATCATTTTATTTAACATCTTCAGGTAGTCTTAGAAAACTTGAAAGTGTACCTCTGGTTGCAAAGGGTGCAGATTTACACTCCTGCCTTAACTACTTATAGAACATTTGAATGTGGTTAGATATTGCTCAAATGTCATTCCATTTCGCTAAGCTCAGAACATGGGTCATAAGATTACAGCTACAATTCATTACAGGACAACACCAGCAAAATCAATGGGAATACTGCTGTTAATTTTATTGGTGGCAAATTCAGACCACAAATGCTGAACACTGATTAAGCGCTAAGCCCTGTATAAGGCCTGGATCAGTTAAAGTGGATCCTCTAGTCTTTGTAGGTTATAAAGTACTCCCTGGGAACTGCTACTTGATTCCCACTGACTCATTTTGACTTCAGTGGAAGTCAAGGGTGTTGGACATCTCTCAGGGGGTTATCTTTACTTAAGAAACACCCTATGCACAACATAAAAGAGTTGTGGATGATATGTTTTATTGGACCAGCTGCATGTTTAGGATAGATATAGACAGGCTTTTTATTGGACTAACTGCATGGTTGGGATAGAGTTAGCCAAGCTTTCAAGTGCATAGCTTTCTTCTTCAGGTCACTTGCCAGGTAAACTGAAGAGAACGTTATGCATCCAAAAACTCATCTAACTTTATCCCAAGCATACAATTGCTTTAATAAAATATATCACCCACAAAAATCCTTGACAATTACATATTTCCTGGAACATCATGGCTATAATATCACTCTAATGCTACCACCTCCAGTATTTGCAACAACTGAGTGAGGTAATTTTTTATGTAACTAAAAGACACTATGGGAATATGACCTTAGTCTTGGATGGAAGGTAATTTTGGATAACTGAGCAAGCATAGTGGGTCAGTAATGATGTTGTGTGACTAGCTCCACATTTCCAAGTTACGTATACAATAAAAATGAAAAGATTGTGGGCCATGTTGGCAAATAATATACCTCTATTGTATTAAACCGAGTTGGGTCAACTTACACCAAACAAGGACTTGAATGCTAGCTTTTAGGAACAAAGGTTTTCCATATTAAAACAAAACACTCTTTTATTGGGTCACATATTCTCCATACAGAGTGGATCAAAAGTTTCAAAGGGTAAAGTTAAAACAAAGAAACAAAAAAAATGCCCAGAACCCACCTAGTCCAATGAATGATGAGCAGAAGGCTACTAAAAGCAGAGAGGTAAAGCTCATTTGCTTTGTAAACATAAACACACCAATACTTCAATTCATGAATCCAGTAGAGTCTGATTCTGTTTCTTAAACACCTATGATGTGTTTGCCCTTAATTATACTGGCAGAAGATCATAAGAGTTCTAAGCTTAATCACACAGAAGGTCAACAAATGAGGTGAAAATAGATAAGTGGAAGTTTCCATTAATCTCACTGTGAATTTTACAGTTATTCAAAATAGGCTGCTCTTGAGTATTATGTGAAATGATGGCAAACCATATACTATCCTAATGGTCTGAAAGTAGGAGGCCCTTCCCCACACCACTCCTTTCTTAACTGTTCATTGCATTCCTTCAGTAAAAAAATATTGAATAAGCTTGAAAGCTTTCACAACAACAATGAAAAAAAAATCAACAATGAATATGAGTTCATAGCCAGTAACAGAAAATCAAACTGTTCACTGTTACAAATTCAGTTATCCTGAAATGTTAAAACATGTTGTTTATATTACATTTAATCCAACAGATGAGGTATTTCATGACTCTGCTATTTATATCAGGGGCCACGTTTGTAAATGCATCTGCACTTTTTAGTCTCATAATTATATTCAGATTCCTCTGGTGCCATTCAGGCCCCCTCTACATGTTACACATATTGCACAATTAACAGGTAAATTGTACAGTTACCTTAAGACCAGCTACACATACAAAGTAGCTATCACACCATAACAAGCTCCAACCAGCTATAAAGTTAAACCTCAAAAAGTGTACTAACTTCATAGCTGGCTGCCATTGAGCTTTAATTTGCACATATAGCAGGGTGTCCCTGTGGCTAATGGGACTCCCAGCAGCAGGGCTGCACCATGGCTAGTTGGGGCTGGGAGTCCTGCAACTGGAAGAACTCTCAGCCCCAGCAATGGCCAACTCTGGGTCCTGGCAGCATAGGGACCCAGAGACTTGCAGCTGTGGATTCTGGGAGCTGGGACCCAGACGGGTCCTGGAAGCTAGGGAACACAGCTGCTCCAGGATTGTGTGAAACCCCTGAGCCTGGGAGATCACGGCAACCATGTTCCCCCAGCCCCGGGGGTTCACACACCCCTGAACACGGGAGATCACGGCAGCTGCAATCTCCCAGGCTCGGGATTTCATACACCCTGAGTTTGGGAGATCACGGCAGCTTTATTCCCCAGGCCCAGTGGCACATGGGATGCCCCTGCAGCTGGGAGTCCCTCAACTGAGGGGGCTTCCAGATGTGGGAGCTTGCTTCCTGCCAGTGTGCAATCCCACAGTCACGCCTCCTGCCATGCATGTGTGGTATGGCTGGAGGCATGATTGTGTGGATTGCACATTAGATCCTATGGAGCCTTTACCTGCATGTGTAGAGAGGGCTTTAGAGGTGTGATTTTCAGGAGCACTTCAATGGGATCTTGCTCTGTTCCCACTGAAGCCAAAGGGAGTTAATGGGATAATCACTACGTTAATGGGAGTGGAGGTAGGTCAGTTCTGAATCATTTTAGAAAGGTCACATCATACATGTACTTACCTGATGTCTTTGCCTGGTGTGAGGAATTATTTTGAAGTTATTTGTATCAATCAACTGGTATGTACAGGAAAAGGAGACAGAGCTAAGAATCAGGTCCTGAAAATCAGACTTTAGTTCATGTGATTTGGTGGGTTGCTCAAGCATTTATTTGAAAATAAAAGAATAGCTTGAAGAGTGCGGGAATAAGGAAGGAAAAAGGTGGAGAAAAGTGGTTAAATAGAGGAATGAAAGTCTGGGGAGAAAGATGATGTAGATACCTTTGCTCGGTGTGATTTATGGGCTAAGATACATATTGTGGAATTTCACAGGAGAAGCGCTGTTTCTTATTCTGCAAGTTTGAGCTTCAAAAAAATAGAACTTTTGCCTTTGTTATCTGGTCTCTCTCAACATTTTATTCTCCCTATCTAACACTCTAATCACATTAAAAACAATCTTGTCACAAACTCAGGACTAGATAGGTTTAGCCAAGACCTGTAAAAAGATTATGAGAAATAGAAGGTTGGTCTTCTCTCTTTTTCACAGCTAGATTCAGTTCTATTATCTCCAAAGCAATATAAAAATATACAAAACAATGCTTCTTCTTTATTGTTAGAGACTCACAATAACCGCTTATGGTTCCATATTCAGTGATGGACACATAACTGAGTAACACTCCCATGCTACAAGAGATTCCAAAAACAAAAGCCATCCATCACGAGAGAATCCACCCACTACCTTTGTTTTTTGGTTCATGCTGGCCCAGCTCCTCCTGGCTATTCACCCAGAATTAATCAATAGAGTTCCCTATCCTAACAAGAAGCAAAGTCTTTCCAAAGTAGTGCACACCTGCCTGGCACATATAACATCCAAGTTTATAAACTCTTCCCTAAAGCAAATGTGGATACACACATACAGATGCACGCATGCTCGCTCGCTTGCTCTCTCTTTCTTTCTTTCTCTCTCTCTCTCTCTTTCACAGGCAGGCTTTTAAAATGCTTTTTGGCAAGTGAATAATGTAAATCCATACTTTTAAAGGGAAAATAACTTGGAATGAGTAAACCCAGAGAGACAGACTCATGACAAAACCTTCCTTGCTGAATACAGCACTATTCAATATGAATAAGACTGGCAGAATCAGGCTCTTAGGGAGAGACAGAGAACCTCTTACTGGCTTTGCTGAGAAGTTGCATGCAACAGCACTGGAGCTACTGGAGCTACTTGTGTGAGTAACTGCTCACCATTATGAATAATGGGCTCAGACTTTTAGGCTCTGTAATTTGAGTAAGAAACAGCGCAGCACAATCTGTGCTTTCACACTTACAGGTATGGAGCACTCCACAGATACGAAACACGATAGTCATTTTCATGCCACATCTGATTGTAAGGTACCTTTAACTAAATAATAAAAACCAATACTAAAAAAAATGACAAAAAGAATTTTTCAAAAATGAAGGGAGCTGTTGTTGATATCAAAGCTTGTCTTGCTTTATGCAGGAATTCTGTTGTCACTTTGGACAATATAAAAACTGTTCCAAAGCACATTGGCACATGCATGAAACTGCAATACTCACTTGGCATTGCTTGCTCCCATTGCTGGCAGGGTGGCACATGGACCTCTTTAGCCTCTTCCTCTGTTGTTTTCTGCACAAGAGCCAACCATTGTGGCTACTCATGAGGCAAGGTTGGCAGCTAAAGAACCCAGATGCCAAGCTCTGGACTGTATGTCTGTTCGGTTTGTGGTTGGTCTCTTCCCTGGCATCTGCCCTGGCATTGCAGCAGTCTGTGTAACCGTCTGTGGAGTTGGGTTCAGGATTAGTCTTCTGCTGGATACCATGCTCGCCTAGTCAGTGTTTGCCTTTCGAATTACCCTTGATTATAAGGAATGTGCTTTTTTCATGCTTGCTCCACATAAGATACATGTTTTTCCAGTTTGGTCTACAGCCAAAAAGGGGTGCTCCACTCTATCAGCACAGTATATTTTCTGCCCTAGGTCACTGGGTGCAATTAGACTGACCCCCAGACTTTCAACCCCCAAATTAAGCCAAATATGAAAACACTTTTTCATGTCTTTCCCTGACATGAGAATCATGTATATCCATGTAATTTTCTAAAGGTTAGAAAATTCTACTTTTTTTTCTACGCATTAAGCACATGCTCTAAGGTCCTGTGTTTGGGATCTGGCTTCCATTTTGCTGACTGAGGACAGGCGGCAACTCTCTTCAAGAATAATTGGTATTGCTTTTCAATCCACCAACAGTGCCATAGCTGTGGACAGCATGGGGCATTCACTTTTCCCTAAAGGAGCTTCAAGAGGAAGAAATTACAACTGGTAACTGAACCTGGACAATTGTGTGACAGTGGAAAATGGTGCTAGTGTGAGCCGCTGGAGAAATAATCTCTCTTCAGCAATTTGTTAGCTCACAGGTTTTACATTTTCTAACAACAATCCTTAATTTCACCTTTTATAAATATGTTCGCTCCTTTCTCTCCAGGTACCTATAAGCCTTTCCTCCTAGAACTGGCATGTAGAGAGAATGCAGGATTGTTTCTCAAGCCAACTGCAAGAATTTTAGTTGCTTGGTGTTAGAATGGTGCCCCCAACTCCCTGAACATTCACTGTGTCATGAATACAGGCCTTACTGCTCTGAAACTCTCAGTGTCCAAATTTTCTGAAGCCTGAGGGGTGAGTGTGAGTGTGAGAGAGAGAGAGAGAGGCATGCTGGCCACATATGGATGTTCCTGGGATCTGGTGTACAATCACACAACTTACTTTAAGCAGCATTACTGTACATTAGGTGTTGACTGTACCGACGTTTGCTGGTGGCAGGAGCCTGATTTAAGTAAGCTGGGATGGGGGAGGGGCAGGTGGGATCGGGGGGAACTAGCACGTCTGAGGGGGTCTGGTCATAGAATCAGAGAAAATTAGGGTTGGAAGGGACCTCAGTTCATCTAGTCCAACCCCCTGCTCAAAGCAGGACCATCCCAAATTATATCATTGCACCCAAGGCTTTGTCTAGCTCCATCTTAAAAACCACAAAGGATGGAGATTCCACCACCTCTTTGGGTAACCTGTTCCAGTGCTTTACTACCTTCCTTGTGAGAGATATTTTTCTAATATCTAACTTAAACTTTCCTTGCTGCATCTGGAGACGATTGCTCCTTGTTCTGTCATCTGCCACCACTGAGAACAGTTTAGCTCCATCTTCTTTGAAACTAGTTGAAGGCTGTTATTAAATCCTGCCTCAGTCTTTTCTTCTTCAGACTAAATAAGCCCAATTCACTCAGCCTCTCCACCTAAATCATGTCCCTCAGCCCCCTCACCATTTTTGTGGCTCTCCTCTGGGCTCTCTCCAATTTGTCTACATCCTTTCTGTAGTAGGAGGCCCAAAACTGGACACAGTACTCCAGATGTGGCCTCAGAAGTGCTGAATAAAGGGGAATGATTAGGGCTGTGTGAAACACCATTGTTTTGTTTTGACATCTGTTTCACTGTTTCAAAGGGACAGTGTTTTGTTTCATCATTTCATTTAGTTTTGAAGCACTGTTCTATTTCGCTGTTTCAACACGTTTTGACGTTTCACCCATAGGCTATAATGGGGAATCATGAAAATGCCTAAAACGTTGTCATTTCTTGCCTGATTTGGATGAACTTTGCAGGGATGGTAGCCCCTTCTGAGGGCATGAATCCTGCCACATTTCAAGGAGATAGGTGCAGAGGTTTCTGGGAAACGGCACCTCAAACTCTCCAAATCACAACTCCTGACACTTGCCGGCAGCTGGAATCTCCTCTCATCTGGCGCACAGATCTGGGGCTCGCACCTCTGGGAGAAGTCTGGCACAGCCCAGCAGCCCTCCCTGGGGTATAAGCCCCTGGATCTGTGCTCCGGATGAGAAGAGGCTGCCTCTGCCACCTGGGACTGGTGCTGGGTGCAGTGCATGCCCAGTGCCAGTTCCAGGTGGCAGAGGCAACCTCCTAGATGTTAGGGTCGGAAGGGACCTCAATAGATCATCAAGTCCGACCCCCTGCATAAGCAGGAAAGAGTGCTGGGTCTAAATGACCCCACCTAGATACTCGTCTAACCTCCTCTTGAAGACCCCCAGGGTAGGGGAGAGCACCACCTCCCTTGGGAGCCCGTTCCAGACCTTGGCCACTCGAACTGTGAAGAAGTTCTTCCTAATGTCCAGTCTAAATCTGCTCTCTGCTAGCTTGTGGCCATTGTTTCTTGTAACCCCCGGGGGCGCCTTGGTGAATAAATCCTCACCAATTCCCTTCTGTGCCCCCGTGATGAACTTATAGGCAGCCACAAAGTCGCCTCTCAACCTTCTCTTGCGGAGGCTGAAGAGGTCCAGTTTCTCTAGTCTCTCCTCGTAGGGCTTGGTCTGCAGGCCCTTGACCATACGAGTTGCCCTTCGCTGTACCCTCTCCAGGTTATCCGCATCCTTCTTGAAGTGTGGCGTCCAGAATTGCACGCAGTACTCCAACTGCGGTCTGACCAATGCCCTATAGAGGGGAAGTATCACCTCCCTGGACCTATTTGTCATGCATCTGCTGATGCACGATAAAGTGCCATTGGCTTTTCTGATGGCTTCGTCACACTGCCGGCTCATGTTCAACTTGGAGTCCACTAGGACTCCAAGATCCCTTTCCACCTCTGTGCCACCCAGCAGGTCATTCCCTAGGCTGTAGGTGTGCTGGACATTTTTCCTCCCTAGGTGCAGCACTTTGCATTTCTCCTTGTTGAACTGCATCCTGTTGTTTTCTGCCCACTTGTCCAGCCTATCCAGGTCTGCCTGCAGCTGTTCCCTGCCCTCCGGCGTGTCCACTTCTCCCCATAGCTTTGTGTCATCTGCAAACTTGGACAGAGTACATTTCACTCCCACGTCCAAGTCGCTGATGAAGACATTAAAGAGTATCGGTCCAAGGACCGAACCCTGCGGGACCCCACTGCCCACACCCTTCCAGGTTGAGACCGACCCATCTACCACGACTCTTTGGGTGCGACCCTCTAGCCAATTCGCCACCCACCGAACTGTGCAGTCATCCACATCACAGCCTCTTAATTTGTTCACCAGTATGGGGTGGGATACCGTATCGAAGGCCTTCCTGAAGTCCAGGTATACGACATCCACCCCTCCTCCTGTGTCCAGGCGTTTCGTAACCTGGTCATAGAAAGAGACTAGGTTGGTCAGGCACGATCTGCCCGCCACAAACCCATGCTGGTTTCCCCTCAGCATAATTTGCCCTGCCGGGCTCTCACAAATGTGAGCCTTGATAATTTTTTCAAATACTTTACCAAGGATGGAGGTGAGACTGACCGGCCTATAGTTGCCCGGGTCCTCCTTCCTCCCCTTTTTGAAAATGGGGACCACGTTAGCCCTTTTCCAGTCCTCCGGGACTTGGCCCGTGCGCCACGAGCGTTCGAATATTCCCGCCAGTGGCTCTGCAATGACGTCGGCCAGTGCCTTCAGCACCCTCGGATGGAGCCCATCTGGGCCTGCCGACTTAAAGGCATCCAGTTCTTCCAAATGACTCTGCACCACCTCAGGATCTACGCATGGAAGTCTGGCACCTTGCTGCTGCCTCTCTACAACCCCAGTGAGAGACTTGTCGTGCCCCTCGCTTAGGAACACTGAGGCAAAGAACTCGTTGAGGAGTTCAGCCTTGTCCCCTCTATCTGTCACCAATTGCTTCTGCCCATTTAGCAGGGGTCCTATTCCTCCCTGGGCCTTCCTTTTACTCCCTATATATCTAAAAAACAATTTCTTGTTGTCCTTTACTTGGGTTGCCTCCTCTCATCCAGCATGTAGATCCAGGGGCTCGCACCCCCAGGAAGAGTCCAGCACAGCCTGGTAGCCCTCCTGGGGCTGTGAGCCCCTGGATCTTTGCCCTGGATGAGAGGAAGCTGCCCTGTTGCCTGGAACCGGTGCTGGGCATGGGCTGCGTCTAGCACTCGAGAAAATTGCTGCTGCTTGTCCCAGACAGCAGCGGCAGGTTCCTCTCATCCAGCATGCAGATCCAGGGGCCCACACACCCAGGAGGAGTCTGGCACAGCCTAGCAGCCCTCCTGGGGGTGCAAGTCCCCAAATCTGTGTGCCGGATGAGAGAAGGCAGCAATTTTCTCCAGTGCTGGGCACAGCCTGTGCTCAGCACTGGTCCCAGGCAAGAGGGTAGCCTCTTCTGATCTGGGGTGCAGGTCCAGGGGCTCGCACCCCCAGAAGGGCTGCCAGGCTGTTGCAGAATCCTCCTGGGGGTGCAAGCCCCTGGAGTCTGTGCATTGGATGAGAGGAGGCAGCAATTTTCTCGTGCTGGGCACAGCCCGCACCCAGCACCAGTCCCAGGAAACAGGAAAGCCTCCTCTCATCTGGGGCACAGATCTGAGGGCTCACACCCCCAGGAGGGCTGTTGGGCTCTGCCAGACTCCTCCTGGGGGTGTGAGCCCCCAGATCTGCATGCCACATGCATGGAGGCTGCTGCTGCTGTCTAGAAGGCTGCCACTGCAGCCAACTAAGCCTGGCTTCGAAACTCAAAATGATTTGAGTGCCCTTGTTTTGTTTCAAAGCTGTTTCAGTCTTTTGTTTCATTTTGATTTCACTGTTTCGAGCTCAAAATGCATTTGAATAGCTTTGAAATGAAACATTTGGTGAAATTTTGCACAGCCCTAGAAATAAGCACTTCTCTTGATCTGTTGGCAATGCTTCTAATAATGCAGCCCAGTATACCATTAGCCTTCTTTGCAACAAAAACACACTGTTGGCTCATATTCAGCTTATTCTCCACTGTAACCCCCAGGGTCCTTTCCTGTAGAGCTGCCACTTAGCTCATTGGTCCTCACTCTGTACTGGTGCATAGGATTGTTCCATCTTAACTGCAAGACTTTGCACTTGTCCTTATTGAACATTATGTGAATGTTTTTTGGTCTAATCCTCCAATTTGTCTATGTCTCTGAATCCTCGGCCTGCCCTCCAATGTATCCACTATTCTCTCCAGTTTGGTGTCACCTACAAACTTGCTGAGGGTGCACTCCATCCCATCTTCCAGGTCACTGATGAAGACATTGAACAAGACCAGCCCCAGGACTGAGCCCTGGGGCAATCCACTTGACATTGGCTGCCAACTAGACATTGAGCCATTGATTACTACTCTTTGAGCCCAACGATTTAACCAGGTTTCCATTAATCTTACAGTCCATTTATCTGACTTATACTTCCTTAGTTTGCTTGTGAGAACATTGTGGGAGGACTTGCTAGAGTCAAGGTATATCATGTCCACTACTCTCCCCACAGCTATAGGGCCAGTCATCTCAATCAGGTTGGTCAGGCATGACTCACCCTTGGTGAATCTATACTGACTGTTCCTAATCAACTCCTTCTGCTACAAGTGCTTAAAAATAGATTCCTTGAGGAGTGGCTCCATGATTTTTCCAGGGACTGAGGTGAGGCTGACCAGCCTGTAGTTCCCCAAATCTCCCTTCTTCTTTTTCTTAATGATGGACACTATTTTCGCTCTTTTCCAATTACCTGGGACCTCTCCTGATCATCATGAGTTTTCAAAGATGATAGCCAGCAACTCTGCAATAGCATCAGTCAACTCCCTCTGCACCCTTGGGTGCATCCCATCCAGCCCCATGGACTTGTACATATCTAGCTTTTCTAAATAATCTCTAACCTATTCTTTTGCCACTGCTGGCTGCTCAACTCCTCAAACTGTGCTGCTGGGTGCCATAGTCTAGGAGCTGACCTTGTCTGTGAAGACTGAGGTAGAAAAGGCATTGAGTGCTTCAGACTTTTCTACATCATCTGTCATTAAGTTGCCTCCAGTGTTCAGTAAGGGTCCCACACTTTCTCTGATCTTCCTCTTGGTGACATACTTGTAGAAACCCTTCTTGTTATCCTTCATGTCCCTTGCTAGCTGCAGCTCTTGTGCTCTGGCATTCCTAATTTCATTCCTGCATGCCCAAGCAATCAGGGGGATTGGTGGGTCTGTCTGTCTAGGGTTCAAGGGACCAAGGACTAAAACTATTTACCTGTCAGGGTGTGGGACAGAGAAGAAAAATCTCAGCTCTGGGGCAAGCAGCTGGACTTTCTCAGCCCCAGGGCTGTGCTGGTAATGTGTACACACATTCCTAGGACCTGGTCTTCAATCACATGGCTCACTTTAAGCTACGTGATCATAGATCAGGTCCTGCATATACACATATTTGCCAGTGCTAAGAATCACACCAGAAACACTATCTAAATTATGGTGGATGAGGGGGTGTGGTTTGCAGGTCTGTGTTCGGTTTAAGTTGGATCGGGGGCAGTTGGTGGGTCTATGGGGGCTTGTCTATCCAGGGTTGTGCTGGTTGTTCCGGAAAAGAGAAGGCTCAGGGGGGACTTGGTGGCAGCCTACAGTTACATAAGAGAAGTGCACCAGGACCTGGGAGAACAGCTGTTCACCAGAGCTCCCCAAGGGATAACAAGGTCTAACAGCCATAAACTTCAGGAAGGCAGATTTAGACTAGACATAAGAAAAAAGTTCTTTATGGAGCAAGTGTCCAGAGTCTGGAACAAACTCCCACCAGAGATGGTGCAAGCACCTACTCTGGACTCTTTAAAAAAAAAAACACATGGATATATTTCTTGCTGGGATCACTTGATCCTAGCTGACTTCCTGCCTATGGCAGGGAGGCTGGACTCGATGAGTCCATTCCAGCCCCTAATGTCTATGAAATCTATGAAAATCTATGGTATACATGTTTGTATTAGATCAGGCACAGGTTAGCACAAAATACAAAGTTCACCTCCTAAGTGAACAAAAGTTAGATCAGGCTGGCCATTTTTTGCCCAGTCTAGCTTTCCCAAAAATCTGTATACATCAGAACTTAGCATAAGATCTGCATGTGGGAAAACTAAGTTAGATCAGGTGGCCATTTCTGTCTTATTTACCCTTCTGAACTTGTGTACAGTTTGGCACTTAGGTTGATCTAAGTCTAGTTACATGGATTTAAGTGCAACACCTGTACATAAAAACAGACAGACAGTGAAAGAGAGAGAGAGAGAGAGACGTGTCTACCGGAGCCTGATGTGAACCCTAGCTTTATGAAGTTGTGTGTGGTGTCATTCATTCATTCATTTTTAAAAAGTCTTGATTGACATTTTTAAAAGAAAATCTGTGTAACAGGAAAATGAAGAATTGGGTTATTTAGCACATTACTGAACAAAGGATTCATTTGTAATTGTAGTTACAGATGGTGCAAATATTACACTGATGTTTCTCTTGTTTCTTCTTTTCTTCTATTTCTCTAGTTCTGCTCTCATCTCATGTTTCAAGCTCATGTGGCAGACAGCTAGATGTGCAAAGATGCATGGGAGATTCAACATGCAACTCTCTACAGCTGTTTGACTGTTGCCCCAAAGGCACAATTGATGATATACCCTCAGCAGATCACAAGAGGCAGTCATACCATATATCAAAACCTGTCACGGATACAGTGTAGGATATTCATTCAGTTCTATTACCCCCAGAGCTGCTACATATTCAGTTCATCTCCAATTTTTTCCACCCAAGGTTACTTTCAAAGCATTTCTATTTGGAATTGCACAGACCACGCAAGGCCAATGTCCATGTTGTTATGATTAGAAAAATGTCTTCCCTAAAATTATATCAGACACTCTTTGCTCCTATATTGTGTCGCGCTATTATGCCTTTCAGTGAAATTTCAGGAGACATTTAATAACTAATAAACAATGTCTCTCTCAATGTTTCATAAAGCCAGTGACCACCTAGAAACCTCAAAAATATTGGACATACATCTAAGAAAGGTGTCTTAATGAGCAAAAATACTAATTAATTAGTTTTTTTAACCTATTTATTACTGAATTTGGTACAGTGTTACAAAAATGTTAATATGCTGCTATATTTACGTAATGTTCATTTTTATTGGAGATATAGAAATGAAATGATTGTTCAGTCACTTAGAACTATCAATCACTTTAAATATACTTCAGGAAAAGGATAAACTGGTAATTATCAATCTTAACTTTCAGTTTGGACACAATTCAAGCTGAAAACAGAGTAATTTCTCAGCTCTTCTTTGTAGGAGATTCTGTTTCAGGGTGGGCCAAAATTAGATGAGTTGAGCAAAGTATGAGCATAGGGTAAATATTTTCCATGACAATCCTCACACCTCATAACATTCAGAAAGTAACCAGTTCAAAAGACCCTCATGAAAAAGGCTGCCTACGAAGTATGATCTTTGTTTTGTATTTAAATTGTCTCAGCCCATTGATGGCCTGTCAGTAAACAACCTGATGAAGATTATTCACAATAATCTATGCGATGGAGACTTAGGAAAATGGACATGACCAATGGAAATGTGACTCTGCTTCTCTATGGGTTGGGACAAGGATTTCCATGCTGAAGTTGAATTTGGTCATTGTCTACAATTATTTTATTGTGTTGTATAGTGCTATAAAATGAAGTCCCACTGTTATAGAAAGCATACTGAACTTGGGTTGTATATGGAACTGAAAGATTATTTTTATTTTAAGCTCAGGATGCAATGTATTTTATAACTCCTCCCCTGTCTGGAATAATTCACCAAGTGCAGATGCTCATCACATTTTACCCCAGTAAATTCTTCTACAGAGCCTGAACAGATACATTACTAGTTTCATGAAGTTTCCATCCATATCATTATTTGCTTTGAAAGTTCAATATAGAGAACAAAATGAACTTTCACTAAAACCATTTGGATCAATACTTGGCTAATAAATAAAATACAAAAGCTGGTGTTAAATATACCTCAATTTTAGCCACATCATTGATTAAAACAATACTCAATCATCACTTCAGTAATTAATACATAGTATTAGGACTGTATTGCTATTGTATTGTTATTTTTTCCTTGTAGAAATCTCTTTTAAAGAGGTTGGCATAAAAATATTTAAAACTGCATTCAAAAGGACAGTTAACATTTAGCATGGAAGAATCTCAATATAGGAATGACTTTTTTCATCAAATTAAAAAAAAAAAACTGTTTTAAAATGATATGCATGCAGTGAAAAATAAAAACAATCTCTCCTGCAAAATATAGTTGATCAGTTCTTTCTGATCTTTTTTTGAGTTTGTCTAACTCCAATATAGCTTCTATTTAAGACAAAATTTGGCAAGTGATTAGACCGTAATATGTCTAAATGCTTTATGTATTTTGGAAAAAAAATTGAAAGAGCTGAGATAATAAAACTCCAAAGTTGTTGATGCACATGTACTGAAAATATTTTTCAAAGAAGTTTCGTAAGGTTTTTAATTAGGTGGCTAAAACATGATAGACTGAAGCAGTTTGGTCTGTGGGGTAAATAATGTGCGTTTTAAAAACACATTCCCCCAATTGACAGTGCTGTTCTTGCCCACTAAGTTAATAATGCACATCTAAAAAATTTATAACTACATATTAATATGTAAAAACTTGCCTAAATACTATGTGTAGAAATGTGGATGGTGATGAAGCGGCTACAGTCCCACAGGATAATGGGTTATAATGGGTTATATATAAGGTATATGTGTTATAACTTGCTGTGAAAGTTTTCTTTTGAAATAAAGAAACAAACCAAATAAATTCATTCTCTAGACAAAACTTGCATTAAAATAAGTCCAAAGCTGTGATATAGGCCGGCGGAATCCTGTGAGTTAAAGTGAAGTTGTAGTCTATCCTCAAATTGTACTGCTGAGCTTTCTCTGTATTTCTTCGCAATGCACATATGCCCACACCTTAATAGCAGCATGAGTCAAGAATGCAATATTGGATCTTGTTTTTCTTTTTTGGGGCTGTTTTGAGTTTCTGTACAAACACATTAGTTAGACAGATCACTTATAATTATCTTACTTTTCTTCTAATTAAGTTATTTAAAAAATGGATATGGAACAAAAGGGATATAGGAAGGGAACTCTATAATAATGATGAGAAGACAGCTGAAGTATCTGATGCCTTTGTTACTTCATATTGAAGGATAAGGTCAGTCATCAGATGATGAGAAAGAACAGGTTGGAGATTATTTGGAGAAACTGGATGCTTTTATATCTGCAGCTTTGGATGAGTTTCATTTTAGAGTACTCCAGGCACTGACTGAGGCAACTGCAGAGTTCTTGGCTAGTGTTTCTGAGACCTCATGAAAGTCAGGTGATGACTTGGATGACTGGAAAAGTATAAGTATAGTATCTATCTTGAAAACAGGGAAGAGGGAAGATCTGAAGAATTATAGACCAGTTGATGCAACTTCAATATCTGAAAAGATTATAAATCATGTCATCAAGAATCTATTTCTAACCACCTGGAGAACAAGTCGATCAAGAGCAAGTCATGTTTGATCAACTTGATTTCCTTCTATGATAAGGTGACATGCTCTGTGGATAGGGGGAGAATATTGGATATGCCACATCTCAACTTCAGCCAGACTTCTGACACCATTTCCCATGACATTCTTATTAGTACAGGAAACACAGGCTGAATGAAGGTAAATACATAATTGACAGGTTATTGTGATTATACAGTAGTCATCTATGGTTCAATGTCTAATTGGAACGTATGGAGTGGGGGTTCCCCAGATATCTGTTATAAGTTCAGTCCTATTTAATTTCTTCACTGATGACTTGGAATATAGGATTGAGTACATAGTTAGCAAATTTGCAGATGACAATAAGATTAGTGGAGTTGCAGACACTTTGGAAGACAGGATTAGGATTCAGAATGACCATCATGAATTGGAAAAACTGTGAAATTAATTAAATGAAATTCAATAGAGATCAGTGCAGAGTCCTGCACTTAGGGTGGAATGGTCATATACACAAATAAACACTGGGAAACAATTAGCTATGTGGTGGATTGGCCGGCAGCAGCCTGGCTTGCTGGCTGTCACAATACAGCCACCCCTGGGATGGCCATGATGTCCCTAGGGCACCGTGACTGCGCTGGCTCCTCCCTACTAATGGGCACCTACTAACCTTGCCTGCCACATCTTGCTGATATAAATGATGGATTGGAAGGCTGTCCTTGAATTGCTGCTAGGTCACAGTCCTGACAGGCTCCCCTAAACCCTGCAGGTTGCTGGACCCCTTTATTGGGTCCCACACTTGGGAGGTGCCTTACAATACCCCCAAAACCTATGGACTAGATGCATGACTCCAAAGCCACCCCTTTATCATGCCCCATGTCTCACAGTTGTTATACAGATGTTGTCTTGTGTTAAGGCCTCAGCTTAGTCTGGCCTCAGTAACTATCTCTCTGGCACTGGGGTCTGCTCACCCCCTTGTCAATGAGCTCCCTGGTGCTGGGGTCTGCTCTCCCTGTCACTGGAGTCTGCTCTCCCCCTTGTCACTGCACCCTCTCCGGCGCTGGGGTCTCCACACTGTAGTGTGCCCCCATGAGGCCTCCTCCTCCCCAATTAGCCTCAGCCCAGTCCACTGGAGTAAATAACAACAAAAAGCATAAGCCCCTGGGCTACAACACAACCATAATATGGGGTCCAAACTCTAACTCCTTTTAGAAGACAAGTTTCTCTCTCAATTTACTGGGCCTCCCACCCCACCAGTACCTATGACCTCTTATAGCCCCTTAATCCTACCAGAAGCAGAACAGGCAGTCAAGCATCTCCAGTTAGCTTCTTCTATGAGAGTTCCTTCCCTCTTAAATATTGCCAGAGAACTAACTCTCTGGTCCCAGCCCTGGGGTTTATATGTGCCCAGGGCCCTGCCCCTTCCAGTCAGCTGACCAGGTACAGATACAGGCTAATTACCTCGTTAGCCTGCTGCCACAGTAACCTGCACCTGTGGGGTTCCTGCCTGGCTGCTAGGGCTCTCTCTCTAGGCAGTTTCTGCCCTTAAAGGAGCAGGCACCTTAGTGCCCTGCGACACCAGCTCAGAAAGGCTCCGAGTGATTGGTAGGGCATCCCCACCAATCAGGTGATGGCAGGGGAGAGGTTTTCTCCACCCCTACCCAGGGGTGAGGTAAAGAGCCAGATGTGAGAGGGGACTAGCCCCCTCTCTCTCCAATTGGTCCATTTGCAATCTGGGGGCAGAGCCCCCAAAGGGAATAAAAGAGCATTGTGCCCAGCACACGGGTGTTTGCATTAAGGGATGGAGAAGAGGGCAAGAAAAAGCTGGCAGAGCTGAACAGTGGGGTGGAGTTGTTGCCCTGGAAGAGCCTGAAGACTCCTCATTGCACAGGGAGCAGCAAGCAGCCACATCCCCCAGCCTCGCTGCAAGGGATTGCGGTGTCAGTGCATGGCTGGCGCATGGAGGGTCTGAAAGGGACCAAGACCCTGGGAGCTACATTAGGCATCTCAGGTCTCCAACCACTGGCACAAGACCAGGCAGTTGGTGCACAGGCAGTACATGGAGGATCTAGGAGTGGACTGAGACCCCAGAGCCACATGAGGCAGCTAGGGTCTCCAGCCCTGGTGCGGGCTGGGTACACGGTGCACAACCAGTGCATGAAGGCCTGTGAGTAGACGAGACCCCAGTGCTGCACCAGGCAGCTCGGTTCTCCAACCCCTGACACAAGTCAGGGCCAACAGTGCATGGAGCGGTGCACAGGGCACCGAGCAAGCTGGAGGTCAGGAGAGCCCCAAAGCAGCTGAGGACCCCCTGCCGAGGGAGAGACACCTCACCCTAGAAGACAAGCAAAGCCTTACTGGGCCCTTGCAGGAGTTGTGAGTTGCCTGGGAAGGGGATTCCCACAGGGGAGGAGGGTCTCCCCCCCCCCCCCCCCATGAGTAGTTGGGATATTTAAGTAGGTTAAACGGGCAGCTGGGGTATCTGGGGCTCCCCACTACCCTCCTCTCATCTAGGGCCCTACCTTTTCCTGAAGCAGTGCTATTGTTTGTTCATTTCCCCCTGGGCCCTGCACCTCATCTTTTGTGAACCCTACACCTCATCTTTTGTGAACTGCCTCATGATTTGTAGATTAGAATCTCAGTAGAGTATAAGATTGCATGACATTTATGGAGACCTTTGTTTCCCAGATCCCTCACCTGACCCAGAGTATTTGCATAGAGTTGTATATAGATATTGCATATAGTTCCCATGTCTTTAATATATATGTTACATTTTTAACTCTTCTTATATATTAATAAATTTGTATATAGTTAAGTCTTAAGATGTGTCCCAGCTATACTCTATAGGGGAAGGAGGGAACTGCGTGCAGCGGGCAGCTTCACCCCAAAACGCACCTGCCCTGCTAACATTCCCTTCAATTGGAGAGGGGAATACATAATTGAGTATTACCCAGGCTACAGCTAAGTGCTGCAGAAAAGAACCTTGGAATGGTAATGTACTTTAAGTAGAATATGAGCCAAGAGTGTGCTCTTGTTGCAAAAAAAAGTGAATAGCATACTAGGTTGTATTTAACAGGAGTGTCACTTCAAGTGAAGAGACAACCATTTTAGTCAGAAGTCAAGCAGAAAGCAGGGAAGGGTGGCACTTTTGAGACTAACTTATTTAGAGAGCATTAGTTTTTGTAGGCAAAAGCCTATTCTGTTAGATGCTATGAATACTCCACAGAGTTTGAGTGAAAGGACTACTCATAGCATCTGACAAAGTAGATTGTTGCCTATGAAAGTTTATGCTCATGCTTCTTTGTATGATTTAGTCTCTAAGGTGTCAACCTGCTCTGCCTTCTGTCTGTAAATGAAGGGAAGAGACTCTTTCGCTACTTTCAGTCCTGGAGACTGCACTTCAAAAGACTTCAGTGGGGAGCAGCAAAAATTATGGGAGGTCTAGGGAATATGATTTATGAGAAAAGGTTAGAAGAATTGGGATTATTTAGTTTGGTGAACAGAAGGCTGAAGAGGGATTTGATGCCAGCCCTCAAATACCAGAAGGATGGTTATAAAGGGGATAGTGATAGCCTATTCTCTGCAGCTAATAGGAGGCAGGACAAAAGTAACAGTTTTTAATTGCAGCAAGGGGAATTTAAATGGGAAATGAGGAAGAATTTTCTAACAATGAGGATGGTTAAGCATTGGAACAGGCTATGACTGTGGAATCTCCATCCTTGGAGATTTTTAAGAGCAGTTTAGAAAACATTTCCCTGGGATGGGTTAGACAGGATAATCTTGCCTTTAAAGGGGGACTAGAGTAAATGACCTTTTGAACTAACTCTATTTTTCTATGATTTTATGAATATTGCACATCCAGAACTCCTGTTGATAGACTAAATGTGCAGCCATGGTGTTGTATATGTGAGGCAGGAACTATAGTGTGTTAGTCCTTGCTGCAGCAAAACACTTGAGCAATGCTTGACTTTAAATGTGTGCTTAAATTCATTTCTATTCAGTAAAGAACTGAAACACATTCTCCAATTTACCTAAACTTTAGTGTAAGTTTAAATGTTCTTCTGAATCAGATGACATAGGCACAGGAACAAGTACAGTGGTGTGAGCAGGGTAGGGCAGCTGCCCTGAATACTGGCTGGGGTGGAGCAGAAAAAAACAACTGCATTATCAGCTACACAATTATGTGCAACTACTTGAAGTTGCTGCTGTTCCTGTGTGTGGCTGCTGTCGTGGATGCTTGGCCGTGTCACTCTACCTCTGAACAAAGTAACTACAACATGAAAGAAAGCAAGCATTTAGAGTTGTTCTCTGCAGTAACTGCCAGTGTACACACGTTTACCCTGTGGAACCTGAAAGCTAACCCATGCAAGAGCTAATTCCTTTGCTGAGGGCTCAGCTAATGCAAGGCAGCCTTCATTTACTGCAGGGTAAGAGCATACCCGCAGGCAATTATCAAAGAGATGATGACGAGCTATAAATTCTTGACCTTCTTCATTTTGTGGTAACTTGTTCCTGTGCCCATTTCCAGAGCCGCTAGCAGGATTATATACTTATGAACGCCCGTCTTGCAGAAACATATGCTTGAGTTTAACTTTATTCGATTGAGTGTGCAATCCAGAAGAATGTGCTGGCAACAAATCTGATTTTCCATCGCCTTCCACTTCATTGATCATTTTCACTAGCACAAAATGAGTCTATTGCTAGCAAGTCAAAATGGGAGTATTTCACACCTTGTACACCTGCTTTAAGTTGGCATAGGGTACAGAGAAGAATCAGGCCAAAGTGAAGAAGTATGGTAAAACTGACTACAAGATTACAATGAGGTACACAGGCTGAAAGGGCTATGAACGCTGTTTTTAAAAGTTATTGCTTTATTTTTTTCTAGATGATGATCGCCTTCATGTTGATCTAGCTCTTTAAGGCGATTAATTGTTTTCAGTGTGCATCTTTACATATTTTCTTAGCTCCAAACTATTACATTTCTGCAGTTTTGTATCTGCTAGCCCTAGCATTTACAGCCTATGAAAACCTCATAAATCTACTTCATTTTTCTAATAAGACATGAAAGTCCTTAATTGGCCTTAATGAAATGCACTTAAAGGGCAATAAACGTGTTTAAGCCCCTCTTTCAGGGTGAGCTACAGTACTCTCACTCTGCTCTGTTTTAGCCTTTGTGGTAATTAATCACTTATTCATATGTGGCACATCAGTAACAAGATCAAGCAACTACTGCACAATTGCATGATAATAAGCTGCTCATATATGTGTCAAGATTTAGCAATCCTTTTTAAAGCCTAATTTAAACTCATTTTACAACTAAGCAGGCTGCTTCTCTGAAGTATATCTTTTTACATATTTCTGCTGAAATGCCATCTTTTCATTTTGTTTATAGAACTCTGTTTGCCTTAAATCCACTTAGGGTACCCAAGCCTGTTTTAGCAATGCAAATGCTTACCATTGTTTTATAGAAATTCTTTATCTGTGGTCTAAGGTAATAGCAAATCTCATATATAAACACAGGGCAGCATAATCAGTACTAATTTGGATAACTATTTAAATTAGCAAGGAATTAGAGTGAAGTATTTCATTCCTACGTACTACATTTGGGCTGTACATGAATACTCACATATAAATAAGCAAAGGAAGACCTCTGCATAGGAGTAAATCCTCACACTTGATCTACATTACCCCAAGATGGACTGGCACAATCAAAGTGGAGGTATGGGGGGATGCATCTCCATCTTCTTGCTTGCGATGGAGATGGGCTTTGAACCACTGAGTGAAAGGCCATGTAGAAAACACCACTGGGGACTGTCTGGGTCCACCTGTAACAAGGGACCCATACCCTGTTACTTGGCAAGTAATGTAAGGAGAGAAGAGGGAACTGTGGCAGGGAGCCAGGAAGCTCCTGCCCCTTTAAGAAGACGCAGCAGGCTCAGTGGACTGTGGCTGCGGGAAGAGAGACCGGGCCTTGATTGACAGGGAAAACCCTGTGCAGAGGTGGAGGAGGCACATAACCAAAATGTGGGGTGGCTTCCAGCCATATAAACCCAGGGCCTGAGCCAATCTGGCTCTGGGAGCTGCTGAGGAAAGAGCACTAGGGAAAGAGAGCTGCAGAGGAGCTCCTGGCTAACATCTGGACTATCCTAGGAGTAATACAAGTAGAATGCTATTGACTTGCAGGGGAATAGGACTCAGGGTAGGGGGAGGAGTTGAGTGATATAGCCAAAGGGCTGGGGTTTGTGCTCAGATCCAGTTGGGAAGTTGGGTTATGGCCAGAGGCCTTATGTCTGTGTTAGAGTTTTATACCGGTGGACCAGGCATGGCTAACAAAAGGGTGATGAGGACCCGTGAAAGGGCACTTGAGTGCTGCACTGCAGTTTAGTGCCTGAGTTACATGCAAGGTCTGTACCACTGCCTAAGTGGGCAGTAGCAGGCCTGAGGTCAAGAGGGATGGAGTGCAAGCCTGAGGAGGCAATAGCAGGTGTGAGGCCAAGAGGGCTAGAATGCAACCTTAGGGGGGCAATAGTAGCCCTGAGGCTGAGAGGACCAGAGCACAAGCCCAAGAGGGACAACAGCCAACCGGAGGCCAAGAGGGCTGGAGTCCAAGCCTGAAAGAAGAAAGACCAGGGCTGGAACCCAGGAGTCTGGCCTGGCAGAGTGGGCCTAGGCAGAAAGGGGCCAGCTAGAGGAAAGGAGAATAGGATGGGAAAGGCCAAGACCCCAGCAAGGATTTAGAGGCCTGAAGTGACCTGGCATTGGCTTGAGGGCAAAGTGTCCCACCTAAGTGTGAATCGGTAACACCTGTAAGACATGTGTATGTATAACAGGGAACCCTAGCCCTGTTATTAGAAAGTAGGCCTGTGTGAAGTGGCAAGTATTCACTTTGGATTTGGATTTGGATTTGGATTTGGCTAATTTGGAGGACAGTGATTTGATTCAGAGATTCAAATCACTGTCCTGATTTGATTCGGCTGAATCAGATCAGAAAGATTTGGCACCGCTTTGGAGATTCAGCCATAAACTAAACAGGCAGGTGACACAGCTGCCTCCAGCTGGTAAGTATGTTGGGGTTGGAGGAAGAGAGGGGGTGTGGGGGAGGGAGGGATTGGGGCTGGGACAAGCTGCCCAGCCGGGGCAGGGGGCGTGTTACTCAGGGAGGGGCCTGGGGGCGGAATGCAGGTGCGGCAGTGCTTGGAGCAGGGCCTCTGCTTTGCTGCTGCTTGCCCAGCTGGAGTGGCGGGGCAGGGTGGGGCGGGGGGGGATGCGGGCATGGCTCAGTCTGGGTGGAAGGGGGCAAGCGGCAGCAGGGCATAGCCCCCACTTCCAGTATTGCTGCTGCCACACCCGCATCCCGTGCTCTTTCCACACCAGCTGGCAAGCAGCAGCAGCACAGAGTCCCTGCTCCCAGTGTTGATGTGGGCACAGCAGCGCTGGGAGTGGGGGCTATGCCCTGCTGCTGCTTGCTGTCTTCCTCCTAGTGCGAGCTGTGCCGGCATCATGCCCACCTGCCCCGTGCTGGCTGGGCAAGCAGCAGCAGGGCATAGCCCCCACTCCCAGTGCTGCCGCTTCTGCATCAGCACTGGGAGCAGGGACTCTGCGTTGGTGCCACTTGCCAGCTAGTGCAGAGGAGTGGGCAGTGCTGCTGTTTGCCCAGCCAGCTTCAAATTGATTCAGAGCTTTTAATTGGTTTCCTGATTTGATTTGGATTTGGAGATTCAGTCCCCAAAATAGGGCTGAATCTCCTCTGAATTGAATCAGCTACTGAAGCTTTGCAGAACCCTACTAGAAAGCAGAGTGGCCCCTTTAAGACCAGAGTCTTCAGAGCACAGCCTGCCAGAAGAGCAGGGGGTGAAGGGTAGCTCTGCAGGCCGGTCAGCTGACTGGGGCTGTCATGTGACTGGGTGAGAGCTATATAAACCCTGGGCTGAGCTAGCCAAAGGGGCTAGCTCAGGCTGTGGCAGGGGTAGACTCCTGAAGGTTCCAGGAAACTGTGAAGCAGCCCTGCAAGTGACAGTACCAGACAGAGTGACCCAGAGATGTGGAGCCATGGATAACTAGGCTAAATGCCTTTATTCTTTTTCTTTGTTATAGTCCAGGGGCTTAGTGTTTATGTTGCAGTTTAAACTGGTGGTTTGCAGATGAGGCTACAGGAGAAGTGGAGGCCTCATTACTGTCCACAGGGATGCAGCTACAGGGGCCAGAGAGCCTGATGCCACAGGGGTGCGGCTAGACAGTGCCAGGGGCCCAGGGATGAGAGTGAAGCCAAGGCCTCAAAGCTGGGCCCAACCTAGTGGGTCTGACCTGGAAGGCTTAGCTACATAACAAGGAGCAGAAGCTGCATTGGCTGAGACACCAACAAAGTGAGCAGAAGATGCAGATAACACCTATGAGGCATGCAGCACAATAAAGGAAGGCCAGAGTCATGCAAATAGCCCTTAAGGCAGGAACTCATCACCTCTAGGTGTTTGAGAGCCAAGAACAGATCTGGGAAGCCCATGGGTAGCCTCCCTTTTAAGAATCCAAAGTAACAACAATTTGTGGCAGGCAAGTGAAGGGGAGTCTGTTCCTGGAGGAAATTCAAAGTTAAAAGGGACTCTGGTGTGCCTCCAGGTGTTCTTCAATGTGCTGGGGATGGCATCCTGTTACAGTATTACTATGGGGGTGGCTGGAGGTCACAAATTCAGCCCTTAAGGCACATATGGCACATATGACTAAAGAGAGTGAATATTGAGACAGAGAGGAAGAGAGTTCCTAGGCTCACCGGCATCTGAAGTCAGCCTTCCCTCATTACTTTTTCAACAAGGTGTGACATGCAAGAAAGCAGGGGGACACCTGGGAGGCTGGAGTGGGAGCATGAAAGGACAGGAGTGGTCAAAAGGGGCCATGATGGCAACCCCAAGTGCCTCACCTGTTACACCACCCTTTGCTAGATTCATAAGCATGAACAAGAATAATCTGTTATTAAACAGTTGTCACTGCTACAAACCCCACAGGAAACCTCCAAAAATCCAAATCTATTCTGGATGTATTGAACTTTATAGAATTTTACCCTGCAAACAATATTTGCTTAAAAAAAAAAAAACATTGTATGGAGGCTGATGACGACTGAAAGGATACTGGAGGAACTTCAATGTCCTACATACCTGTTGGAAAAACATTAAATTTTTCTATATGTAATTTCTGGGAATCATGGAGCAAGCAGAAGGATCAACGGAGTGGGAGCACTCACTGTTCATTGCAGGAAACCTGATTCAACTATTTAAGTATAGACCTTAAAAAAGTAAATAAATATATGAGGAAAGAAATGTTCACTTTTATTTCTTAAAAGGAGAGATTTTTTTCTAATTAATAGCTGATGTCAAATATTTTTTTAAGTTTGATATGTCATCAAGATTCTGGCAGCTACCCTCAGAAAAATAAAGCACACATTTGTACACTTCAGCAACCCTTTGGGGGAGACAGTTTCCTTAGGCGTCCTTTTGGGTTGTATTTGGCATTTAAGGTGTTTCACTAAGAATATAACATTTTGATCCTATAGCAACTATTATGGTTTTGATCTAGGGGAAAAGCAGTAGAAGAGTATGACTTTAGGCTTTGAGCTGTTAAGCTAAAGTAAAATAAAAATCCAAAAGTATAGATTGTGTGTAATGCAAATAAGATACCTGGCCAGGAAATTAACACAGAAAAATGCACAGGTAAGTTATAGTAAGGTTGAGGTCATCACCAATATACCTACCCCAGCATAGAAGGCAGGGGTACAGATATTCTTGGACTATAGAGAAATATTTACTTAATCTATTGCCCAAACCAGCAACCAGAGCATGCTCCAGTGGAAAGATGTACAATTGATACAAGATTCAAATCTTAATAAAGAGTATGAGAAAGAAAAGGAATTAATTAAACAGGCTTCAAGTATGAGGTACTATCACAGTAAGTGCAAAACTAACCTTCCCATGCATGCTTCCAAGGATGGTATTGATATAGTCTTCTTAGAGATCAACGGTCAAAACTGGAGACTAGTGGCTTATACATCCTGGATGCCAACAAAAACAGAATGTCAACACATTCAAACAGAGAAATAGGCTGTGGACTTAGTTCGTGTGTATATAAAAACATTAATTTATGGGAGATCAGTGTTAACTGCAAATGACCATGAAATGCTAATTGTTTTGCCAAAAAAGAGGATGGGCTAGCCTATCCTTTCAATTCTTAGACCAGGGATGGGCAATTTTTTCGGTTGGTAGGCCACTTAATGAGTTTTGATGAGCTCTCGAGGGCCACACACACAAAATATTTCAGAAGATATCATTTAACAAATTATAGATTAAAAATCATACTAAAAATCAAACATCTACTGTAACATATTTAATTTTATTTCAAAAAATATTTTTACCCTGATTTATGTATTTTGAGTAGTGTATATTGACATGATTATTGCATGATAGCTCAAAATAAAGTCTTACTCATATATATTGTGTGTGGCGGGGAAAATAAGCTTTTGTGTGGGGGTGGGGTGAGTGTGTGGGAGGCAGTGTGCGAATGTGGTTTAGTGGGGCTGTCTACCCAATAGTACTTGGGAGCTGGCTGGGGGTGGAGGAAGAGAGGGAAGGAAGGGGAGTCAGGGGGCATGCAGGGCTGCAGCATTAAGTCCCAGCCACCTTCCATCTACTCTTCCAGCCTGGTGTAATGAGCAGCCACCTGTGGATAGCTGAGTAGGTAAAAAATGGCTGGGAGCTGGAGCCCCATGTACTGGGGCAGGAGCTGCCTGGCTGCATCTTTCCCCCTACCTGGAGCAGTGCAGCAGGGGTGGGAGGAGAAGGAGAAGCTGTTGGAGGTAGGGGGAGCTGTGAAGTACCTTGACAGCTGCAGTAGGAGAAACAGCCCCTCTGGGAAGTTGTGCATGCTGGCCAGGGCCTGGGCTGTAGCAGTGTTATCTGTGGGTGTGGGGCAGGTTTGGGTGGGAGCACAGTGCAGGCTTGCCCTGGGTGGGAGCGGGAGGAGTTTGGCCCCATGCAGAGTGCCACATGGGCAACTGCAGGCCACATATAATTAGTTGGTGGGCCAAATCTGGCCCACCAGCTATACTTTGTCCACCCCTGTCTTAGGCTGTAGAAAGGGTTTTTTGCCTAATAAAGTATGATTTATAAATTGAAATCAAGGCTGGGAGAGATTTTGTGGTTGTAGACATACTCCATGGGAAAATCATGAAGCAGATCCTCAAGGAATCCATTTGTAAGCACTTGGAGGAGAAAAAGGTGATTAGGAACAGTCAGCATGGATTTACCAAGGGCAAGTCATGCCTGACCTGTAGCAGAAAGCCCCCTTTGTAGATTTCCTTTCTGGACATGGATATAACCGAAGCCCCTTCTTGCCTGCACCCCCCGATTTTGTGCATTTCTTTTCCTTCTAAGTATTGGCAGAGACCTAGCATACTCATTGCATGGGTGTGGCAAGGCTCAGAGCAAGCCAGCAAGCTGAAGTGGCTTTCTGTAGAAAAAACCCAGAAACTACATCTACATATCTATTAAGCTGAGTGTCACTAAAGAAAACAAAAGAACTAAAATATCCACTGCAAAGACTAAATATATCCTGTGCTAACCTAACTCAGTTAATGTCCCCAGTAGCCTTTGATCCTTACTACCTCACATTGTATTTTTATATATTTCTCGCAGTGCATTTTCATATTTCATCTGTCTCATCTTTACTATGGCATTTTGTATTTTATATTTTATACTTTTAAACTCTTAAGGAATGTACTCCCTGTAGAATGAAGTTACACCCTGGACCATTGTTAAAACTGCATTGAAAAAGTAAGTGTAAAATGATAAAATCTGTTGAGTGAATACAAGTGAATGATGATCATCAGTAGACAATAGCCTAGCCAAAGGAACTCCATTTTAAGCTAATCAAACTAAAGAACTGATTCCTGGAACTGAGCACTTACCCTATGGACTGTTCCTGTAATGCATGACAAATATAGCCATTAAGTCAATAAGTCAAGGTTGGACTCCCGAAACTTCAGGTACCAGCAGGCAGAAACCCCTGTGACTAACAGATGTCAGGTACTCCTCAAGATCCATGTGGGACAACAACCGCTGGATTGGGTAGCTAAGATGATTACACAAGTCTGCCAGAAAGGGATAAAAGGCAGTGAAGCGTGACCCCCAGTGGCACCCTCCCTTCCAGCACCTGATCTACTGAGACAGAAAGACAAGCAGGCGACCCCCTTCTGGAGAAGACATCGCCTTGAAGAAAGCTGACCATCAACAGCAGACTCCATGGCCTCAGATAGGTAGATAGACTGACACCAGTGCTCTCACAATCATTACAGCAGCTACTATACACTATACTACATCAGTTTGAATGAGCGAGTGCATGTGTGTGTGTATGTGCTAAGGTGACCAGGACCACTCATAACTCAAAGTTAGCATTTATGATTGTATTGGTTACTTCACATCCCATCCAATAAACTAGAATTTATTATGATCCTGTGAGTTGGTCCTTTGTAGCCAACAGACCCACCTGCTTGCCTTCTATGATGAGGTGACTGGCTCTGTGGTGAGACCAGTGGATATGTTGTACCTTGATTTTAGCAAGGCTTTTGATATGGTCTCCCACAACATTCTTGCAGGCAAGCTAAGGACGTATGGGCTGGATGAATGGACTGTAAGGTGGATAGCAAACTAGCTAGAGCATAGGACTCAGAGAGCAGTAATCAATGGCATGATGTCTAGTTGGCAGCTGGTATCAAGTGGAGTGCCCCAAAGGTCATTTCTGGGGCCGGTTTTGTTCAATGTCTTCATCAGTGACCTGGAAGATGGCACAGAGTGCACCTTCTGCAAGTTTGCAGATGACTCCAAGCTGGGGGAAGCAGTAGATATGCTGGAGGGTAGGGCTAGGATTCAGAGTGATCTAGATAAATTGGAGGATTGGGTCAAAAGGAATCTCATGAGGTTCAACAAGGACAAGTGCAAAGTCCTGCACTTAGGATGGAACAATCCCATGCACCAGTACAAGCTGGGGGCTGACTGGTTGGGCAGCAGCTCTGCAGAAAAGGACCTAGGGGTTACAGTGGACAAGAAGCTGAATATGAGCTAACAGTGTGCCCTTGTTATAAAGAAGGCTAACGGCATACTAGGCTGCATTGGTAGAAGTGTTGCTAGTAGGTCAAGGGAAATGATTATTCCCCTCTATTCAGCACTGGTGAGGCCACATCTGGAGTACTATGTAAAGTTTTGGGCCCCCACTATAGAAAGGATATGGACAAATTGGAGAGAGTCCAGCAGAGGGTGACAAAAATGGTGAGGGGGCTGGGGGACACATGACTTGTGAGGAAAGACTGGGGGAACTGGTCTTATTTAATCTAGAGAAGAAAAGATGGAGAGGAGACTTAATAACAGTCTTTAACTACCTGATGTGGGGTTTGAAAGTGGATGGAGCTAGGCTATTCTTAGTGGTGGCAGATGACAGAAGAAGGAACAGTGGTCTCAAATTACAGCAAAGGAAGTTTAAGTTAGATATTAGGGAGAATTTTCAAACTAGGAGGGTAGTAAAACCCTGGAACAGGTTACCCAGAGAGGTGGTAGAAGCCCCATCCTTGGGGGTTTTCAAAACCCAGCTGGACAGTGTTTTGCCTGGGATGATCTAGTTGGGGCTGGTCTTGCTTTGAGCAAGCGGTTGGACTAGATGACCTTCTGAGGTCCCTGCCAGCCCTAACTTTCTATGATTCTATATCTGATGAAAGTAAAATGGAACAAGGTCCTAGGCTAGGTTCACTGTGTCAATTAGATTAAAAATGAATCTTGTCTAATGTCACACTATATGTAGACTGTTGTTGATGAGGATCATAGAAAATATTTAAAACTATTAACACAATGTGGCCAGCATAGGAGACTCTTGGCCCCTATTATTAATCTGAGAGAGTGCTATCAACCCTATCAGGATATTGGTTTAACAAGACACCAAGATGATGATTCCTAAGGTATTACAGAAAGATACTTAGAAATAAGGTGTATAATTGTTGTTTTGAGACTGAAAAATCTGAAAGAAACATAGGAGAAATATTATATTGGCCTCAAACAATGCCATTAAGACAGCTGTTAAGGCTTGTTGTATATGCCAACAACATAGGCCAAATCAAAGGAAAGAGCCAATACTGGTGGCAGAGGGAAAATTGGCATAATTTGTTTACATTGGCTGGAAAAAAATAACTATATATTTGCCCATAAGTATTATTGTCACTTCCTTGAGATATCTTACTAGATAAGACCAACCGGTGGTCATGCATATCCAATACTTTTTCACTAGACATGGCATCTATGATATGGTAGCTTCTGACAATGGAGCACAGTTTAGTTAAGTAGGCATTTAAATTGTTTATAGAGATGCATGAGTTTAGACAGAACACCACTATTCTTCATGATCACCAATATGATGGGTTGGTGAAAAAATGTCAAAATAATAAGGTGCTTCCTAAAAAAGGCTAAGGAGTCTGATCTCTGTTAAGTGCAGTAAAATTGAAGTAAACCTTGTCACATCCTGGAATTCTATTCACCAGAAAACTGCTTAACTTCCTGTATTGTTAGAAACGGATGCCAGAGCCCCTGGGGACTTGCAGATATAGAGATAGTTAAGTGAAAAAATGATGAAGAGTCACAGAAGCTTCTACACCACTTTGTGAAAGTAGTTTTGTGTATCTATGGGCTTATTTATACTGTGTCAGTGCTGGGTTTTTGAGAAAATGGAACTGGGTAGGCCCATGCATCACCCACCTGCCCAAGACAGCTGATATGCTCTAGAACTGGAAGTTCACCTATAAGATTGATCTGAATTCATCCCCATGCCCTCTGTCAGATCTGCTAGTCACCTAGAGCTTGAGATTAGCCTCATGGGCCTCAAGAACTTTCCAGAGTAGTCTCATGGGCTTGTGTCAGTGAGGCCTGCACAATCCCATCCAACAGAGACTATTCTGTTAGGAAAAGGCAGTACTTTACCTAAACCCCAAGAAGGGAAGGAGACTAATAGAGTGATAGGTGTCTGACAAGAGGGCCAGTGTAGAGACGTGCAGGTCCAGGTCCAGAGGACACCTGAGATATAAAGTGAAAATTGCTAGATAGCTTAGTTAAAAATGTGGTTATACATATTTGAAATTTTGTACTATGTTAATGCCACTTGTTCATTTTGTTAGTATTATGTTATCTCTGGGAAAGGAAGATGTTGGGAACTGTACAATTAAAAGGCTCTAGCATGAGCCATTAGGACCTGGCTTTTACCCTGTTGAGAAATTCAGGTAATGCAATAGTGATCAGCTAGAACTTAGGTCCTGGAAGGTGTTATATTAATTTTAAGATAATCTGTACCATTGTAGGCATTCAAGCCTTTTATCACATAATAGATATGGTGAGCCAGACACAAAAAAATGGTCAACCAGATTCAAACATGTCACTTGTTACATGTGGAACATCTTTGTGCCTTGTTTGTATTGCACTTGAATTTGAATATAGGGCATGTTAAACACTGAGTGATAGGGCTTGGCCATACCCTGAAACTTCCCAGGATACACTGCTCCCTGCTTCTCCTTCTTGCCCTATGGGAGAACAGGGCCTGTCAAACAGCCTGCCACCACCTGATGGGGAGATGAGGCATGGTCTCTATTCCCTTATCCCTGTGGGCAAGCTGGGATGTGTTTACAGTCCTGGCTACTGGCCTGGGTGCATGACTGATCCATCACCATCACTCTGATTCTGTGCAAGAGGAATATCTTTGCTCACTGGGTCCTGCTGATCAGCTGGGAGGCCTGCACCATGCAGCCAAAGGGGGATAATTGACTGCACTGCTGTCACCACCCCTACATCTGCCCCTGGTAGCAACTCTACAGCTGCTTTTCACCCCTCAGACAGGATGCCCTTTCAACATTAAATTAGGCAAGTCATGCGGTTTTTCCTTTGTACCCATTGAGCAATAAAAATAACATCTGCTAGAGGCCTTAGACACTAACTGAAGCAGATCTCTGTCAGGCTCCTTGGAATTGCTGAAAACTTAGGGGGCTTGACAGAGAGGAACATTGTCTCTCTCTGCAAATGTACCAAGTGTGCATTTCTGATGCACGTTCCCTCTGGCAACAAAATGTTCCCTGGAGTAGTATGAGAGACAATTTAAGCAAGCTCCTGTTGTTAGATTGCATCGAGTCATATGTGGTCATCTGAGTAAAACTTCAAACAATTCACTGGACCACCTGAAATAACAGGTGGGAAAGAAAAAGACCCAGTTCTGTGTGCCATCAAGCTGGTACATCCCATTCACCTATACCTGCATTACCGTGAGCTTAAGAGGGCCTTCTTATCAAGAGCAGGGGAAGGCTTTTTTAGTATAGGATGACTCCCATTCAACTATTTAAGTACCAAACAGTACTTCATTTCGTAAGTTAATTTTCTTTAAGTGACACTGACTGTCCTGTTCCCCATGTACGTCCCTTCATAGTTCTGCCCCTCTGGTAGCTGACGTTTCCATACATAAAGAACAAACACATATTTGTTGTCTTGAAACACTTTCTCTTCCTATGAGATCTCTTCCTATTGGACTGCCTAATATTGTCTCATCGTTTTCCTGTGGGCTGTATCTATATGTTGTCTCTTGTCTTATATTTAGATTGTAAGATTTGATCCTGGCATTTTGTTCTGTGTTTGTTCCAGTCTTGATCCATAATGGGTTCCTAGTATGAATGCTTCTACCAAGTTGAATTTTAGAATCTCCTCCTACCCCCAACAATAATAAAGAACAAAAGCAATCCCCAGTATGGCACTCCGTATTAGTTTCCTCTATTGCAGGCAAAAGCCCTTGGGGCCTATGAACAAAAATAGCTGCTGCTATTGAGGGTTCAGCAGCCTCAGAAAGTGAAGGCTCTATATACAGAATACAAAAGTTCAGAACATATCTCAATAACAGCTCTGAGGAGACCAAGAGCTTTGCTGACAGTCACATGTTGATTGCAAATCCTGCTACACTTCAGGTGTTTCTTAAAACTCCAACTTGTGAAGTCATATGATGATGCAATAATTTCACTTTTCATATGATGGTTGAAAATATAACTTTTAAAGTTTCAAACTTCAGAAGGCAAATACAATGACCCCAAGGTCTTGTATGTTCTGAAAAGTTGTGTTTTTTTCCCATGGATTTCATGAGATACAACTCAAGATCATTTTAAATTTTAGGTTGGTACTATTGGATAATGTATGTACATCCTCCAGGGTCCCGATTACTTCCCTGCCTCCTACGAACTTTCTCAGAAAAATCCCTGGTGGATCAGTGAGGTTCCCTTCCTTAATATACTTTCCATCTGGAGGTGTCATTTTTCCGCTACGAAGAGAAAGTGTCACGTAGACAATTTCCAAATCAGGCATTTGTCCTGGAATCTGCTTGGCTGTCACCCACAGGGAATATGCAAGAAACTGCAGCCATCTGCATGGCCATCTCCACACTCCTCCCTTGTTAGCTTGCCCAGATTCCATTCTTTGCCTCATTACAGACTCCAGGACACAAGAAAGCCTTAGTGGGGCCTGAAAATCAGATTGTGCGCTGAAGTGCTGGGTGAATCCACCTTCTCCACAGCACTGAGGCACCCTGAGTGCCTGGAGGATCCCTTTCAGAGTTCCGATCTCATGGGGACATCTGGCTGGAGTTAGAAAAACCTGTGGAGGACACGAGGTATATTTCTCATCCTAGCTCAACTAGCTAGAGTCCCTGCTCTGTGGTACAATTCCTCTCCTCGCCCACTTACACACTGCTTCACCTTATGCATGATCAGCTCCCTGATATGAAATCATTAAAAATAAGAAATAAAAGATCAACAAAAACAAGCAACTTGAAAATACATGCTCAGACATTCTGGCATGGCTTTCTCATCTGTAAGCATTTACAAACAAAATGGTCTATCAACAGGTTTCCTCTGCTATTCAAGGTGATGTAAATATGTAAAAAAAAATCAGAAAAGTAATATTTCTAACAGTACAGGCACAATTCTGACCTAGTTTAATCAGTCACTGTGCCTTGCTGCTTGTTCTGATTTGTTGTTCATTTACCCTGGGCAGCTGGACAATAGGATTTTGCATGGGCCACAAACAATGAAATAAAACAGCAAGATGTACTGTATTTTACTGAAACATAATATAAAGGGCAGCAGGGGACTAGTCAAAGCCCAATATTCTGAGACTGTAATTTTTTATCACTAGTTTATTTCCTAAACCAAAATGTTTTTGAGTATAAATATTGGATGAAAGCAAAGCTGCACCACATTTGCTGTCATGGAGGCAAGACCTAAACCTACTTTTTATTAGAATTAAATTAATATGGTGTAAGTATTTTTATAGTTTTAACATTTTATTATTATTTATGTTCTAACTGCTCTGCATAAATAGAACTTTTCCTTGCTTCTTTTTGTTTTACTACTAATAAAAAGTAATAGGCATAATAATTCAGGGACTATTTGCATTTCCAGCCACTTTTGTTCTGTTGTGTTTATCTACTCAAGGAGACATACCAAAACCCAGAGCTTAAGGAGCTTAATACAAAATATAGGAGATACATGTGAAAGGAATTATATTTCTGGGGAAAAAAGATGAAAACAAATGCATACAATTGGGATTATTAATGAAAGGACAGCCCAATAAGAAACTAAGCAAATGGATGAGCGCAGAAATCTACAAGGATTGCTTTTTTCAGTTGTGTTCAGTGCCTTGCAGTAATTACAGTATATAAATATATTAATAAACATCTTCCCCTAATTACCTGCTGATTTCCCAGTATGCTTAAAAATGAGCAAGAAAATGGCTCTATTTGTGATGGATGGGAAGGTAATTTTTAACCATGACAACTTGTTGCATTTCATCAGACAGTAAAAAAGCATTTACAGAAATTTCAAGTACAGAAGAGAGTCACAGAGTTCTCAGCCAAGAATGTAGGCATCCCAAACAGTCTTTAGGAAAACTCATAAAGTTAGAACATTGTTCTAGGGGTATTAAACATAAAAGTTGCAAAGGGAAAAGCAAGAAGACATAAGCAAGAGGACATTAGTCTTTACTAATGCTCATGGGACAGATGGAAGAAACATTGACAATACTGTACAGGTTAAGGTAAATTTATCACTAGTATTAGATTATAAGGTCTAAGCTTTACTCAAGTGAATAGGACACTTCAGTGACACCAGGATTTCCCTCAATATATTTAACTATATATTGCACTGTTGATACTTTCATGTAACTGTATTTAATCGCTATGGCTAGCTTTCATGCACATGGATGCTACAGCACATGTAAAAATACCAGTTCCTTCCACTCTAGTAACTATTTTATGTTGATACATACATTCCAATTTATTGGTTTGGGAATGGACATGAGCAACAAATACAATATGTTGCATTTTTAATGTGTTATAGTACCTAATTTAGTTCATTCTTGCCTAAATAGTACCTGGATGCCTGCCTTTTTTGAGCATTGAGTTGCTTTAAAAAATGATAATTATATCAGGGAACCCTTGTTCCTTAATTGTATGTTTTACCAGCAGCATAACTAAGGATAGGTAAATGAAACAACTGGATTGTGGAGCAACCAGAAGTTGACACTGCCACTGTGCCCTGGGTTTGTGGCTGCCTCTCACTGCTACTGTGTTTCAGTAACAATTCTGCTCACATTCATCTACTGGATGATAGCCCACTGTCCTTGGACTGCATTTGGACCATGGGGCTCTTTGTGGTCCAAGTAGAGACTCTGAGGAGTCTTGTGGGAGGGAGCTGGACCCAACTGGAGTACTGTGTCCAGTTCTGGGCACCCCACTTCAAGAGGGATATGGACAACATTGAGAGGGTCCAGAGGAGGGCCACCCACATGATCCGGGGACAGCAGGGCAGACCCTACAATGAGAGGCTACGGGACCTGAACCTGTACAACCTTCACAAAAGAAGGTTGAGGGGGACCTGGTGACCGTCTATAAACTCTCTAGGGGGGACCAGAAGGGTTTGGGGGAGACCTTGTTTCCCCTAGTGCCCCCTGGGATAGCAAGGAATAAAGGCCACAAGTTGTTGGAGAGTAGGTTTAGATTAGACATCCATAAGAACTACTTCACAGTCAGGGCGGCTAGGATCTGGAACCAACTTCCAAGGGAAGTGGTGCTGGCTCCTACCCTGGGGGTCTTTAAGAAGCGGGTCAATGCCTACCTGACTGGGATCATTTGAGCCCAGTTTTCCTCCTGCCCAGGCAGGGGTCAGACTTGAAGATCTACAAGGTTCCTTCCGACCCTACTTCTATGATTCTATGAACTGTAGTGGGAGGTGAGGGGAGGGAGGGGGAGGGAAGAGAAGGGGAGGGCAGGGGGGGCAGGGGAGGAACAGCACTTAACCGTCACAGGTTCCTGAGTCTGTGGGAATTAACTCACCCATTGCTCACCACTCTGATGCTGACATATCCCTAATATGGCTGCATCTACTGGAATTTGGCAATTGGCCCTGCCCTCACTCATCCTGTCCTTGAATTCCTGGCCTCTCTGGAGAACTGCAGACCATATCTTCAACACTCCCTTATCACATAACCTTATAATGATAACTTTATAAGCAACAAATATGAGAAATTACACTATATTTTTCTTTTGATTATTTTCTGTATGCTAGGTTTATCACTACTTGGTTTGATTCTTCTCACACCAGATCATTTTGTCAATAATTTGCTTTGGGTCATATCCATTGACTTGAAAAGGCTTTGGATCAAGTCTATATAGATTTAAATTATTCCATATGAGTTCTACACCCTGACCTGGTCTAAGCTGGCATAACCTCACTAACCTTGAGATCACTTGGGTTTGATATTAGCTGCACAGACTCTTCCTGTTTCCATACATATATTGAGCACAATAACTCCACAGAAACCAATCCTTCACCTGGGTCACATTCTAGTCATTGAGCATTTTGCCTTTCATTAGGGAAAGGCTAAGATGATTTTCTGTTCAGCTCTATCATGTTTGCAATCTAAAAAGGAGTTGAAGAAATAGCCAGATAGGGAGGAGTGACAATATGCAAATAATTTTACAAAGCACATTTATCCTCAGCAGAGTTGTAACCTATCCCCTGGCTCTCATTAATGGTTCTTTGCTAAATCTTTTTGTTTTTCCTGTCTTGCTGGAAATTGTTTACTATTCCCAGACATTTACTGTATTTAGCAGTAAACATCACGGGCACCTGATGAAAATATTGGTGACTGAAGAAAAGGCTGTAAAATGTTAGGAGTGGCAGATCAGAGTGTGACAGGAATTCTTACACCCTTTTTGGTCAAAGGCCAGGAAATAGTTTACAGCTCCTTCCCTCCCTTCTTTTAAAAAAAAAAATTCTAATCCCTGTTGTTGTCTGGCAAAACTGATCACAATTTAAAAAAACAAACACATATATTAACTAGTGCCTTTTGCAAACAAAAACATGATTGCAAAACAAAATAACCACGCTACTAAAACCCATACCAAATACCACACCACTACTGTTGTGTGTACTTTGTGTCCTGTTCCAACCCTGAATATGTCCATCATTTGTGGGAATGGAATTGGTATGTCTGTTAATATTCGGCAAGGCAATCATTCACCAGGAGACGCAGACAGCAAGGTCCCATCGCTCACGCAGGTTTCTAACCTGTGTACAGGACCTCCACCTGACACAGGAGGTGCATGGTCCCACTAGGGGGAATGCCATACTGGATCTGGTATTGGCAACGGGAGATGACATGATAGGGGACCTCCAGATCGGTAGCCATTTGGGAGACAGTGATCACCTTATAATAGAATTCAACATAAGACGGCGAGTGGGTAAGGTAACTAGTAGGGTGAAAGTGCTAGACTTTAGGAAAGCTGATCTCAATGCACTCAGGCGATTAGTCAAGGAAGCACTGCAGAGTAGGAGTTTTGATGGGATGGGAGCCCAAGAAGGGTGGCTGTGCCTAAAGGAAACGATCCTTCGGGCACAAAGCAAGACAATCCCCAAGCAAGGCAAAAGAGGGAAAGGGGCCAGGAGGCTTCCATGGCTGACCAGAGAAATCCAGGGCAGCCTAAGGGCCAAAAGGGGAGCATATAAAAAGTGGAAACAGGGTGAGGTCACTAAAGATGAATATACCTCCTCTGCTCGTGCTTGTAGGGAGGCAGTTAGGCGGGCCAAAGCTACCATGGAGCTGAGGATGGCAACCCAAGTAAAGGACAACAAGAAATTGTTTTTTAGATATATTGGGAGTAAAAGGAAGGCCCAGGGAGGAATAGGACCCCTGCTAAATGGGCAGAAACAATTGGTGACAGATAGGGGGGACAAGGCTGAACTCCTCAATGAGTTGTTTGCCTCAGTGTTCCTAAGTGAGGGGCACGACAAGTCTCTCACTGGGGTTGTAGAGAGGCAGCAGCAAGGCGCCAGACTTCCATACGTAGATCCTGAGGTGGTGCAGAGTCACTTGGAAGAACTGGATGCCTTTAAGTCGGCAGGCCCAGATGGGCTCCATCCGAGGGTGCTGAAGGCACTGGCTGACATCATTGCAGAGCCACTGGCGGGAATATTCGAACGCTCATGGCGCACGGGCCAGGTCTCAGAAGACTGGAAAAGGGCTAACGTGGTCCCCATTTTCAAAAAGGGGAGGAAGGAGGACCCGGGCAACTATAGGCCGGTCAGTCTCACCTCCATCCTTGGTAAAGTCTTTGAAAAAATTATCAAGGCTCACATTTGTGAGAGCCCGGCAGGGCAAATTATGCTGAGGGGAAACCAGCATGGGTTTGTGGCGGGCAGATCGTGCCTGACCAATCTAGTCTGTTTCTATGACCAGGTTACGAAATGCCTGGACACAGGAGGAGGGGTGGATGTCGTATACTTAGACTTCAGGAAGGCCTTCGATACGGTATCCCACCCCATACTGGTGAACAAGTTAAGAGGCTGTGATGTGGATGACTGCACAGTCAGGTGGGTGGTGAATTGGCTAGAGGGTCGCACCCAGAGAGTCATGGTAGATGGGTTGGTCTCGACCTGGAAGGGTGTGGGCAATGGGGTCCCGCAGGGTTCGGTCCTTGGACCAATACTCTTTAATGTCTTCATCAGCGACTTGGACGAGGGAGTCAAATGTACTCTGTCCAAGTTTGCAGGTGACACAAAGCTATGGGGAGAAGTGGACACGCCGGAGGGCAGGGAACAGCTGCAGGCAGACCTGGATAGGTTGGACAAGCGGGCAGAAAACAACAGGATGCAGTTCAACAAGGAGAAATGCAAAGTGCTGCACCTAGGGAGGAAAAATGTCCAGCACACCTACAGCCTAGGGAATGACCTGCTGGGTGGCACAGAGGTGGAAAGGGATCTTGGAGTCCTAGTGGACTCCAAGATGAACATGAGCCGGCAGTGTGACGAAGCCATCAGAAAAGCCAATGGCACTTAATCGTGCATCAGCAGATGCATGACGAATAGGTCCAGGGAGGAGATACTTCCCCTCTATCGGGCGCTGGTCAGACCGCAGTTGGAGTACTGCATGCAATTCTGGGCGCCACACTTCAAGAAGGATGCGGATAACCTGGAGAGGGTCCAGAGAAGGGCAACTCGTATGGTCAAGGGCCTGCAGACCAAGCCCTACGAGGAGAGACTAGAGAAACTGGACCTTTTCAGCCTCCGCAAGAGAAGGTTGAGAGGCGACCTTGTGGCTGCCTATAAGTTCATCACGGGGGCACAGAAAGGAATTGGTGAGGATTTATTCACCAAGGTGCCCCCGGGGGTTACAAGAAACAATGGCCACAAGCTAGCAGAGAGCAGATTTAGACTGGACATTAGGAAGAACTTCTTCACAGTTCGAGTGGCCAAGGTCTGGAATGGGCTCCCAAGGGAGGTGGTGCTCTCCCCTACCCTGGGGGTCTTCAAGAGGAGGTTAGACGAGCATCTAGCTGGGGTCATCTAAACCCAGCACTCTTTCCTGCTTATGCAGGGGGTCGGACTCGATGATCTATTGAGGTCCCTTCCGACCCTAACATCTATGAATCTATGAATCAGGGCTTTGCTGGTTTGCAACACAATAGGCATGTCTACATGTGCTATGAATATGCTGTAAGCTTACTGCACAGTAAAAAAAAAGTGCATTAAGTTTTCCCTGGAGCATGTCTATATGTGTGCCAGTCGGGAGCAAATTTGCTTCTGACAGGAGCAGTTCAGTGCAGAGCTACTTCTGCTATGCTTTGCATCCCTGCAGCAGCTAGCTCCAGCTCCACCCTGGGTGCCAGCCCTGTGCTATTAGGGGGCACTGGAGTCAGGCCTGGGCTTTGGGGATCTGGGGGAGTTGTCCTGCCTCCGAGGCAGCTGCCTTCCAGCCTCATGCCATGATCAGCAGATAGGGGTATGGGAAACTGTCCCTTCTCTCAAGCAGCTGCTTCCCAGCCCTGTGCCCTGATTTGCTGATCAGGGTGCAAGGCTAGGAGGCAGCTGCTTAGGGGTGGAGACAGTTCCCCTGGTCCCTGCTGCTTGGGTTGACCAGGAGCCATTTGCCGGTGCATTACCGTGCCACCTGCACAATAGACTAATTTCCTGTGCAGTAAATAGATTCATAGATTCATAGACATTAGGGCTGGAAGGGACCTCGGAAGATCATCGAGTCCAGCCCCCCGCCCAAAGGGCAGGACGTCAGCTGGGGTCATAGGATCCCAGCAAGATAAGCATCCAGTTTCATCTTGAAGGTGTTCAATGAAGGCGCTTGAACAACCTCCGGCGGCAGGCTGTTCCAGACCTTGGGGGCTCGGACAGTAAAGAAATTCTTCCTTATGTCCAGCCTGAAACGATCTTGTAGTAGTTTGTGACCATTCGTCCTCGTCATCCCTTGGGGCGCTCTGGTGAACAAACGTTCCCCTAGATACTGCTGCAGAGGTGTAGATAGTGACACTTTACTGCACAGTAGATTAGTCTATTGTACTGTAAAGCATCTCATGTAGAAGTGCCCAGTATCCATTAGAATTTAATGACCCTCCATGTTCTTAAGCACTACTGCATCTGAGACAACATTTACTATGCAGGAAAATCTGGTGGTATGTCAGAAACTGTGATATGTAAAATAGTGGTAAATAGTGACTTTTAATGGTGATCACAACAATTTCTTCATTAAACACAAACTAATTGGAGCTGAGGTAAATGGATTGTCAAGAAGTTAAAGTCTGGTGATGAAGTCCTGACATACTCTATTAATAAATCTAAGCCTAGAGCTCATCTGCTGCCTAAGGGTGAAGTTATGTTACACTTAGACCATACCATATTTGCAAAATGTTAAACAGTGTTAAAGTTATAATGTGCTGTGAGCAGTTGCACATTAAGGATTAATACCATTTCTTGCCTGCACAGCTCTGTCTTGCCATTAGAAGACTGGCATGCTGGGGCATATCTAGAAATCAGGACATCTGGGCTCTATCCCTGCTCTGGTTGGGGGGGGGGAGGGGAGTGGAGCATCTTGTGATGCTAGAGGACTGCAAATTGCTCATTTTATCTCAGTAGAATAGACATGTTACTCTAACATGAGCTAGGTTGCAGAACCCAGAGTCAACTCTTGCCTGACTTGGCATAACTTTGAGATGGTCAGAGGGCACTTAGCATGAGTTAATGAACTTTAATTTGTAGACACTCATTTTTTAAGTGCCCTAAGTGTGGTGTACATGTAATATGTAGCTTCACTCTCAATTTACCATAGGCAAAAAGGAAGCCTTGGGAAGGGTAAAGAAACCTACTTCCAAATATTTTATTAAATACTCAAATGAGCAGTCACTGGGTGCTTTTACATGTGTACTTTACTGCACAGTAGACTATTTTACTCTGCATTAAAGCATCATATAAACAACTGTGTGATTACACTAATGTGCAGTAAAAAAGGCTACTGTACATTAAGGATCACTTAAAAACTATGGTTGTTTATACATGTGCTCCAGGAATTGATCGGGGGGGGGGGAGGGGGATGGAAGGGGGGCACTTTAATTAGAGTGGCTCCGAGAACCGCTCTAAGTAAAGCACCCAGAGCATCATGTGTATCATTGTCCCTGTGCTGAAAAATGGCAGCAGGGGTGCTTTAACTAAAGCTTGTGTTTGACAAGCTTTAGTTAAAGCGCCCCCCCTGGCCATTCTTCAGTGCAGGGATGCTGATACATGTGATGCTGGCATCTGCTGGAACACAGTAATTACCACGCTCCAGCGGACTCAATTAATCGAGTAATTGTAGTGCGTTGGAGCAGCCATGCTGCACATGCATAGGCTCCCCTTGTGCATTCATTACTGTGCATTATGGTAGCTTAATGCACATTTCACATTAGAGGTACTAAATTGAATACACATTAGAAAAAGCACCTTAATGCACCTGTAGACATGTTCACTGTAGACTATACATGGAGGTTTGATGGACCTGATTCTAGCCCTATTGAAGACAATGGGAGTCCTTCCAGTGACTTCACTGGGTTTTGGATCAGGCCTTCTGTGCTGGTTTGAGAGTTTAAATGTAGGACTGAGCTGTCCTTTGAATGTACCCATGGTTCAAATTAGGTTCGGTCACACAGGTTTCTATGGTAAATTAATTGCCTTTTCCTTGCCAAGTTCCCAAAGGGCAAGTTTTCATTTGTTCAGTATGTAAAGTTATTGATCTGTATAGTGCTTGTGTCTTTGGAGACAGACTAAAAGAAGCATGGGAATCAGGCACTGTAACACGAGTTATTGCAAATTCACACAGGGTCAAATAAATGCTTTATAGGCACAGGAATACTGCTGCGGGCTCAACTGAACAAGCTGCAAAGCTCAAAGATCTGACAACAGTTAGAAAATAAATTAGAGGGATCTTGTTAATAGGCGTGTTTTTGTAAAAATTCACAGATCTAATTATAAGGTTGGAGCTCCCAGGTGTCCTTCCTCCTTTCAACGGACACTTATGTGGTTGGTAGAGAATGTGACACTCAAAGCATGTTGGCAAGGTTAGTGGGAAAGAAACTGCCACATGTTGATGTGGATTTCCTTTTTGTTGAGTCTGTGGAATCAGTTAATACTCTGAGAGCATCAAGCTATTTTCATGAAATTGCTTGTGCTTAGCTTCTGGTTGTTTTCATTTTGGTGCATATTGTTGTGTAACAGTATGCAGGCTCAGTTCATCCAATATTCAGTAGTTATACCTGATTTGGTCACTGTTGCTGTTTTCTGGATATTTTTTTCTTACTATTTCTTTCATAGTCAAACTAATTATGTCTCTCCTTTTATTCCTCTTCCCCTCCAGTCCTCCTTATTTCAGACTTCACACTTTAGTTTAGCACATCATTTTCTTAATGTATAAGCTAACTTCCAAATGTTATGAACTAAGGGTGAAATGTATATGAATTAAAGGTGGAATGACAGTTCTGCTGACAGAAAAATTAAAAATGACCCCCTTCAATTGATTTAATCAGCCCAAACTTTCTTAAGCTGGGCACCCAGGAACTCAGAGGTCCAAAAACAGTGGGAATGCTGAAAACATTTGGCTTTCAGTTTCTGGTATCTAATTCTGTTCTTGAACTCCACACCTCTTCACCAGATGGTGCTGATTCAGTTTAAAAATCCTGTCCCCCTGCTCTATAAGCTATGTCCCATGATCTCATCCTCTGTAAAGTAATATTCACATAAGCATCTGCACATGGCTTTTCACCTGTGAAGCTCAAAGTGCATTACAAAGCAGACAAGATGTATTATCGCCATTTTTCAGATGGGGACATTGAATCCCACAGAGGCAAATGACTTGACCATGGTCAGTAGAAGTATTGTGTATGGAACCTGGGAGTTGAGGACCTCTGTCCAGGGCTGCCCTCACTGAACTGTGGTACAAGTGCATTGTACTTACATGTCTGCCCTCAGGGACAGATCCCGAGGCTGCAGCCACACCCCCTTCAGATTATGCTGTGGGAGAAGTAGCTGGGGACTTTAAGCCCCCAAAGCAGGTAAGATTTTACCTCTCCTGGCACCCCCTCCCTTCACTCTGTGTTCAGGAGTACCACCCCTTCTTTCCCATTCTCTTTCTTTCCTTCCCACTAATGTTGCTGTTCCCAACTGACCCAGGGGCAGGGAGGCTCCAGCCAGGTTGCATGGAGAGTCAGGGTTAGCCAGGGACAGTAGCAGTCATAGGGGAAGGTGGATTCCTCTTCCCTGCCATTTCCTCTGGTGTTCCCCACCAACACAGGAGCAGGCAGGGATGGGGAACCTGCCCACACCTGCCACTGCCCTTGTCTTTGGCCAACCCAGCTCCCTGCACAGATGCTCCCTGTGGGCTGCAGTGGGAGCAGGGCAGGAGTGGTTGGGAGTGTGGTGGTGGCAGATTGGTTTCTCTGTGCGCAGAGGTGTAAATAGAGAGGATAAAGAGAGAGGGGAAATGGGAGGGGATGGGAGGTGCTGCTAAGTATGGAAGGGAAGGGAGGGGGTACTGAAAGGTAGGGGTGGTGGAGATCTACCCTGGTATAGGGATCTAAAAAAAAATCCCAGCTGCTTCTCTCGTGGTGCGGTCTGGTGCCCCAGGGGGAGGAACGTGGGGAGTTGGGTGTCCAGCCACCCCTGCAGCTCTGGTTGCTACTCCCTCACCCCACTTTTAAAAATCCTGGATCTGCCTGTGCTACCATCAATACAATCCTTGATCCAAGGGAAACTGCATGCACATACATTAATTCTAATAGCAAAGGGTGTGATTGTAGCTTTGTCTGACTCATTCTGCCCATGTGCTGGGCTCTGGCAAAGGACGCTCCTTTTCAAACCTTATGACTGGAATACTCTGATGGTTCATTTTAAAATTTGCCATATGCAAGTACTTAGCCATGTACACTTAAAATTTACTTTCTGAGAACACTCATGTGAATAGAAGCCATACACTTGAATGTTTGTGGAAAATGAAGACAAAAGAAGCACGAGTTAATGTACATGGAAATTAATGATGATATGCATCCACCTTTATTGTGCTAATCTGCGCCATACTTGCTTTGTTAATTTTAGCTCATATTATCCAGGGTCCCTTTTGTGGATGCCTTGTATATATGGGGGCGGGGGGAGAAGAAGGGATGGGAGGGACAGGTGGAGTGGGATGCTTACATTTCTGTTCAAGGGCCAGGGACACTTAATTGAAGGAGAACAGAAACTGCTCTCTTTTTGCATCTCTAGGAGTGCACATTGCAGCTGGAGATTAGGGTGAGAGACCTAGGGAAAGATAATGCTCACACACCTACTGTTTAATAAAATTACTGCCTTCAAAACAAGGTCACATACTTATTAACTCATCATACAGCTAGCAAAAAAAAAAGATAAAGATGACACAAATACTAGGAAATACTCTTATTTAGTCTCTGGGAACTCTGATTTTCAACTTGGTTGTTGTGAGAAGCAAAGATAAGAGAGACAGCTCCCACTGTCAAATATAACCTTTGCAGCAGGATCTTTAAAAAACCAAAAGTAAATGTGAAAATGTTTCCCTTTGTAGGGTTTGGTTACATATCTTCATGGTGAGCAAGGTACACAGATCTGGGAATTATATAATAAACTTTGAATTTTATGCTGTCAGCTTTTATGCCTCTTATTTCTATACTTGCCTAGATTCTGATCTCAGCTCTGTGTTTCTTTTCACAGTGCATTTTTAAAAAAACACTTCTGCCTACGTGGATTTGATCTGCGTCATGCACTGAGGATCACAATCTGGCCAAGAGAGGAAGTTCCAACTATTAAAAGGAAGAAAGAAAAGCACTAATGTTATTCCCCATTTTAATATTTTTCCTTGTACTTACTGAAACTGTATTCACTGCACAAACTATGATCTTCAGAAGCATGGTATGTATTCATATGTAAAGAAACAGATTAAAAAAATATGCAAAGAAGTGTTCTTCTCAATATTGCAGATCAAGTCCTGACCTAAAATAGTGAAAGATCAGATTGGTGTCTTTGAACTAAAAGAGAGAGCAAACATTTTGCTATCCAAGAAAAAAAAAAGTCTAAACGTGAACAGTGTTTTATAAGTTTATTTTTAAAATATAGTTTTATTTTGATCCGTTCTTAACTGCACCAGTATTTTCAGAAAATATGTATAATAACTGAAAACTACTATTACTATGAGCTATATTAACATGTTCACTGCTAGAATATTTAACCCATGCATTTCATAAATAAGCTACCATTGTAGCAAAGCAATGTGTAAATGATTTTACAAGAGACGTTCAATAAACAATTTTACAACATGTAATAGATCATGCACACTGTTAATAAGCATCTGTTAATAAATAGGATTTAATATTTCTATATGTTACTCTTATGTTATACCTTCTGTTTATGAACATTAAGGATAGAGAAATGTAAACTGTTAACAAGTATTTAAACAAGTAAATATTGGGGTCCAGAAAAAGCTTTGCAGAACTTAGCCAAAAGTATGTCCAAATTTTACCAATGAAAAACAAGATGTCTTAAGATAGGTGAATTCTCTCTAGTTCAGTGGTAAGCCCATGTGGGAAATCTGTTTTTCCCTTTTCATGGTACTCTGTTTTTCTTAAAATATACAAAGCATGTATCTCTTCCAAGTATTTTGAGATGTACTTTTGGGCCAAGCAATGCATGCTAAAAACATATTTGCTTGTTCAGAGTTAACCAAATATATGTATATTGTATGGATTTTCTTTTCTAACACCATGTTATAAAGACTTTCAGTGAAAAAGAGGAAAACTCCCTCATAATTAATTCTGGAATATTTGGGATTCTTTTTAGGTGGGGAATGTATTTTTCTGCTACTCCTATCATAAACAAACAATGATGCTGGCACTGCTGCCCCAGGAAAAATGTATTTCACTCTCATGGGCTTTCACTGAATAAAGAGATTTTTGAACCGAGCTCCTTAAAATATCAATGCTCTATATTACTCCCTAGATACAGATATAAATCTTTATAATGGTGCACTTTACAAGCAGCATTCCTGAGTCTTTTTTGATTGGTAATCACAGTGTTTCCTTATTAATACTGTGAAAAATGTAAAAGGCATAAACATTTTGCAATCTATCTGTCCTTTCTGTATGGGCATACATCAGTGGCAGCTTTAAGCATTCCTAATGTTTCAGCCATCATATTTTTTATGGGTTTATATGGGGAGAAAATTGTACCAGAAAACTGAATTCAATGACTGCCATTCTATGAATAAATCCAGTTATCTTTGATATTCTGGGTGTACTAAAAATGTACAAACAGTTAAATTTCTGCAGCATCACAGAGTTATGTCAACTATTTTTATGTCAAAAAAGAAATGGAGTTCCAAATACCCCTCTCTCCTCCCGCCCAAATACTGCCTGATTTCAGGTTATGTTTTTATTAAAACAGCTTGTTTAAAACTCTAGAACTCTGCATGATCAAAATGTAGACTTATTATTTTAAAACATTCTGCTTCAGTAAAAATGAATCTATATTTTGGATGAGACATAAAAGGCCGGTTACTCCTTTTATAGTTTCATAGTTGGTAGGGTCAGAAGGGACCCGAGCAGATCATCAAGTCCGACCCCCTGCCATGGCAGGAAAAACTACTGGGGTCAAACGACCTCAGCAAGGTGTTCGTCTAACCTCCTCTTATAGACCCCCAAGGTAGGAGCCAGCACCACTTCACTTGGAAGTTGGTTCCAGATCCTAGCCGCCCTGACCGTGAAGTAGTGCCTTCTGATGTCTAGTCTGAATCTACCCTTTGCCAGCTTGTGACTGTTATTTCTATTTTTATTTTTTAAGTTATATAACTTTCAAATATCCTAGTGCCATAGGTTTGCTGATGCATATTAACATGGAGCTTTAGGATAAAGTATTTATCTTACGCCCAGTTGTAAAAGCAAGTATCATCACTTGACTGTATTCATATTATTTGTTTGGTGGAGTTTTATGAATATGTAGACCCCTATAGCATGCAGCAAATCTGAAAACCCAGGTCTTTTCACTGCCAATTGATGGTTCCAGAAATATTTACATGTCTTTAGTAAACCCTAATTCCTTAATTCCCATGCATGTGTCCAGGCAATGTTTTTGGAAAATCAATTTTATTTCTTATGGGAGGAGGTTTAGCAAGAATGCAGTTGCACAAGATGCATAAACACTGAGGACTATCTCCTTATTGCCCTTGGTATATTATGACAACTGTTTTAACATGTTTAGAGATCTTTTTATAGACTATTGTTGGCATAACTTCAGCTGCAGTTCCTGCTTTTAGAACACTTGAATCTGGTTTGATTACAGCTTTTGAGGTTCCTGAATTCATGATATATTTTATGGTCATCCACAGTGAAGGCAGTTGGAAAATGTCTTCATTGCTGGGATTCTAGGCTACAGCACCATCTCCCATCAAAAACAACAGTTCTCAGTCATACCCTGAGATGCCTTAATTTGATTGCACATAGCGCTCGTCTAATAGATCAGAACACTAATCCATCATCCATGTAAAAAGTTTAATAGGACACTGAAATCACTTGAAATAACAGTAGGTTTGGGATCTGTTGATCTTTCTGAAGCTCTGCACTCTCTCTTTCTCAGGAATGTCAATGCCACTGAAAACACCTTGCTATAGATGTCCTAAGGGTATATTCTCCCAGGACTTTCCTTGGGTACCAGATGACTGTCCCCAAAACTGTTTTGAGTGCTTGTTGGGTTATTTGGCTACTCCAGTGTCCTGCAGTCTTTGAAGGAAGAGCAAAATGTCTGCTTCTAAAGAGCTCACAAAAGGGAAGAGAACTACTCCATCTCCCTCTAAGCTAGTGGTGCAGGCACACTGTAACGTCCCCAATTCATTCAACTATGGATTCTCTACCAAAACTGCAGGATTGGCTTCTGAACTAGTTGTTGTGCAGTTTCTAGCGAACTATACTCAGTGTTAGAGAGATCAGCTGTTAGACAGATATGGTGCTTTCCTATTAGAGGGGCAATCTGCTGGAACCAATATAGCTTTCTGGATAGTTGACTATACTGGCCAGCCCCTCTGAAAGCCCTACTGGGGAGGCAACCACTCAGTTCTTCCTGAAAATCTGAGAGGAGGACCTGCCTATAGAAGAGAGGCAGGATATAGGCCTGGGAATTCTCCTACAGATCTTTAAATTAATGTGAGTTGTTCACAGGATTTAATGGAGAAAGTACCTGGAGGATGAGGTAGCCTGTTCTGGTGAAGTTTTGGATTCTACATTAGAAATTAATGCATGAAATGATATTGGAATTATACAATAGTTGTATGGAAAAGAACACTCCACCCTGCCTTTTCAACCATATAATAGATCAAGTCTACAGAAGTGATAACAAACATGTAGTAATATTTTTTTTCTAAAGGGAGAACCTGCCACCTACATTTCATAATTAAAATCCATAAATCTTTTACTCTTGTGTGTATCATTATTATTAATGAGTATTTATATATCTCTATGGGTGAGCCTGGCACTTTGCAGATATAAATTTAAATAAAATCTTTGCCCAGAACCTATCTGTTTGGGCTGAAAACAACAAAAGCTACAGGATCACATTGTAGCTTTCAAAATCACAAAGTCATCTTTACCTAAGTAAAATTGGGCTCGTTAGTAAGTATGTGTGTGGTACTATCACTGAAAGAACTCTATGCAAGATGACTTGTGAATATTGTGAACAATGGAAAGGAGTTGTTCTAAAGAATACTGATGATAAAAAGTGATATAACAATTAACATGTCACAAAGCTTGGCTTTTTTATTTCTAGACTACGATGCAGGTAGGTATCTACCTATGCAGAAGAAGTAAAGCTATGTTATACACTCAGATTTCACTCTAGAGACCATAGGAAGTGATAGGAATCATAGGACCATAAGCCTGGACAGTCCTTTGAGTATTCGTTCCATAATTTGTCCAAGGGAGCCCACAAAAATATCTATTCCAGTCACTCTTGCATACCACAGCAACAAAACACCTTAAAAACATCATAGAGTAAAAAGAAGAGGAAACAATGACACTGCCAATGTATTGTCACTATTGTGAAGGAAATTCAGTAGGGTAAAATATGCTTAGTATACAAATCCTAAAACTACAGAGCTGTATATATTCTGTACGTGGTTCATCCCTCTGCACCAAAGCAGGGGCAGATATGCCCAGAGCTTCCTTGACCGATACTTATTTAACTTTTTCTTGCAATCTTCAATGAATTCCATTGAATTCGTCTCTGTAGGTAGTCTATTCCAATGCTTAGCTATTTGTATTATTAGAAAGTGTTTTTTAATGTCTAACCTAAACCATTTTTATTGCAAACTATGCCAATTACTTCTTGTCCTACCTTCATGGATATATGGGAACAACTGATCACTTTCCTCTTTGTAAGAACCCTTTATATAAAAGAGCATTATCATGCCCCCTTCCACTCTTCCCTTGTCTGGACTAAACAAACTTCCACACCTCTGATCTTCCTCATTGCTCTTTCCTGGACTTTCTCCAATTTGGTTACATCTTTCTCCAGCTTCACCAACACCAAGTAGAGCAGAATTACATCCTGTCTCTTACTTAAAGCATTCCTGAGAATATATCCCACAATGAGATTTGCCTGTTTGGTAACAGCATCCCATTATATCCACTACAGGTCCCAGATCCCCTTCTGCAGTACTACTGCAAGCTAGTTATTTGCTTTCTTCTTCCTTCTTATGATAGGGCAGTGTCACATGTTCAACTTAACATTTTCTAAGTGCAGTTAAAATGCAAGCCAATGTACATTCAAGCATTTTGGTACATGTTAAGTGCCTTTGTGGCATTGCAAATTTGTTTTCTTTCAGGCAAGAATTATCTCCTAACCATTACTAACTTTAATAGGTCACTTTAAGGATTTGCAACTGTTGCAAGTGAGTGTGTAACACCATCCTAACACACTAAATTTAATACCAGTTCTTCTTTTTTAAATGGCTAATATAGATACAGAACAGCAACTATAATTTTATGTTTAGGTGGTTGAGCCAGATAATTGCATCAGAAGCAGCAGAGCGTATTGCTGTGATACCGCCTTCATTTTTGTGGATTGCGCATAGAGTTGTTGCATGTTCCATGATCTATTCTGGGTGACCACAGTGGCACATTGGAAAGTTTTAAATTTTCCATTTATGCATCAAGCATCCATCTCTCCTATGGTTTATACAGATATGGCTTAGAGTTGAGCATGAGCATTGAGGGAGATCAAAGCCAGGGGCTTTCTGCATTGGATCTATCAGAAGTTTATTTGGGACTTCCTGTGAACTCCATTTGGTTTTCCAAGCTTCATCAGTGTTAAAGTCAAACAGATTAATGTTAAGTGTGTAGATCTAGAAGGCTTCTGTGACTTCAGGCATTGTTGAGGTCCTAGTGGAGACATTTGCTTTCCTTTATTCACTGGAGTGCCTGTAGAGTTGCTGCCTTGTGACATGGGTGGAAGAGCAATGTCCAACAGCACATGTAGCCACAGTGTTGGGGCTGACTTGAGGGTTCCAGTGATGTACCGCATTGTAGAGTTCAGTTGGATGTCAACAAGTTGAGTAGGACTGCTTCTGGTTCATACTGGTGCTCAGTACTCAGCTACAGAATATACAAGGGCCAGTGCTGATGTCCGTAATACTGATGCTGATGCTCCCCAGCTTGTGTTTGCCAATTTATGGACCAAGTTGACCCTTAGCATTCTAGTGATTTGTAATTGTTGCATGGGAATGTGTGAAAAGGCCTACATTCTAGTCTTTTGTTAGGTTTTTGAACCCGAAAGCTTGCTTAATAACTATTCTCCAACTATTTGGGTTGGTCTAATAAAAGATATCAGATTCACCCAAGGAACCTTGTCTGCCTACGCTCTACTCTTGTCTTTATTGAACTACGTCTTGTTGATTAAAGGTACTAGCAAATGTATCTATGCAAGGCAGACCCGGATAGTGATCTGCATGAACTAACAAGTCCTTTTAGTCATACAAGCTATACATAGGGCTACTGCCTCTGGGATGCTCTCCCAGACATGTACAACCAACTTGCCAACTGGAGTATGATCCCCAATCTCCTGCCTGTGGAATGATCACATTTTCGGGCCCACATAGTTTAAGGTTCCAAATGTCCACTGCTCTAGTATTCCTCAAGACTGTGTTTCATCTTTTTCTCCTGAGTTAAACTTGAGACAAGAATGCTTCAGAAACTAGGAATGGGGGAAGAGCTCATAGGCTTGAAAGAACCAGGGAATGATGTGAAGATGACTGTGAAGAACCTGGTCAAAGTCAAGAAGGAACTGAATGGGCCTCTGCACCTGTTACTTTGCATAAAATGCCAGGGCCAGCATTGTATATAGGAAGACTAGGAATGCTGCAAGCCCAGATAAATGCTGAAATATTCCACTATTTTGTCATATCTTGTTTAGGTGACTGTAAATCCCTGATCATAGGTCTTTATCAATCTCAACATGTTGAGAACTAAATCTTCCTGAATGCAAATAATCCAAAAGAAATATCTCATTTCTGTACTAAGGTCATGTCACTGCCTGCCAGTTAGTTATCAGGTCAGTTTCAACATCCTGGTGTTGGTCTTTAAACCACTGAATCTTTAGCCCCTGAATTTCTAATTAAAGCCTTTGGTTCCCCTAATGGACATGTCAGGGTTTGACTTTGAGTTTTATAAAATGCTGGGTTTTTGTCTGTACAGGAATATTACTAAAAACTCTTAGGTGCCAAAGGCTTTGCATGTTCTGCCCCCAGCTTTGGAGCATGGTGCCAGCTGAGACTCAGAATGTTAATTCCATAAATGCCTTCAAGTCAAGACTACAGGCATGCTTGTTTAATCTGGCTTTTTGCAAACAATAGCTCTGTTGCTGGATGTATTCTGTAAAGTGCTCTGAGATGTTTTTTACACGAAGAGTGCCATATCCAATAAGTATACAATACAGAACATATTTCTAAATGTGCACATATATATTTGGTTTCCCATCATATACAGAAAAGGGAACATTAATTCATCTCAGTTATATTGGTTCCAAAATAAAACAGTTGTTTGTATTAACAAAAGAAGTTCAAAATCAAACCCCTGATACCGTATTTTCTAAATTCACATATTACATACGCAATGAGTATTAATGTAGTTTCAAAAATAAGTACAATCATTCCTCAAATATATTTTAATACTCACAAGAGATTATTTAATTTTTCTAAGTAATGTCTAGGTTTACACTAGGAACTGCATAGCCTAAGTTAGAAATATGAGGCCTCATTATATAGTCCTCCCAAATACGATAACTCAGTGAATGTGCTTTTTAAAATGATTTGGTAGGTCTGTTTGTATGGAGACATTCACCTGGACTATTCCAGGGTTTGATGTACAAGGCTTTGCTGCAGCAAAAATTGAGCATCGCTGCATCAACCTGATATTCTGCAGTTGTTTATCTTGCTTTCCCCCGCACTTCCAGACCCTCACCCTCCCCTCAATGATTTTACCTGGCTGCCTTTGCTCATTTGCAAATCTCAGTTGAGCATTTTTTTTAATTTGCAAGAAGAAATGCAAATTGCCAAAATGCAAATGTTAGCTGTGACAGGGAGCTATATCTGAAAATATAATATAGGATTCTGTATTTACCATATGAACCAGTTGCACCTGGTTATATGGAAACATATCTGTAGAGTTAAACTGCTGCAATTATACCTGTATAACTCTCTATACCTATGGACACACAGCTCTGAAATGATAAGCTTAACCAAAATATACTTAAACTGCTTCCAGCTACCTGGAAGCCCATAAAGAAGTGCCCAAATGGTGCATGTGTGTGTGTGTAGGGAAGGGGGTGGAGAGGAGATATACTGACATAATTATTGTGGTTTAAATTCACAGCTTACTGTATGCCAGAATGACTTCCTCTGTTGACAAGCCTTTCATCTCCATATGGCTTCCACATGCACAAACTCTTGATTATTGAAGGTGGATGAAATCCCTGTTTTCTTTTAACATGTGTGGTGAGAAGGAGTCACCCTGACCTGTGAACTAGTTATACTAGTGTAGTTAAAACTTGTGGTGTAACTACTGTAGCAAAGAGCAAGGGATCTAGCTGCTCAAAGGAGAAGCAAGAAGGGCCTTGAAGAAACAGATAGAGGTCCAAGCTGAGCATCAGGCCAAGCTTCAAGAGGAAGTGAAGGACTGGCAGAGGAAGCGGGTACAAAGTGAACAGCTTGTGGCTGCAGTATAAGAAGTCACAAGCACACAAGTTCTGGTAGAGAAATTGATGCTGATAAGTTATATGTACCATCAGCTGCAGCTCAAGCGAGCTGATATAGAACATAAATATCATGAAGAGTGGGAGCAGAGGCAGAAAGAGCTAGTCCATCTTAGGATGGAACAGGTGAAGGCCCAGAGATAAGAGAACAACTCACTAGACTCCAGGAAGATAATATCAAGTTGGCAAGGGAGAACCAGGACCTTGGCAAGAGGATAAGACTGGAATAGCAAAAGCTGGAGACAGAAATATACCAACTGAGAATGAGACACACCCCAGGACTAGATCCTCTTTCACTGGAGTCAGAGAAGGTGGAGGCTATGAGCAAACAGTTGAAGGAGACTGAGAGAACTGGAAAGGGTCCAAGGAGGTGAGGCCATAGCTCTGTAGGGTCCAGAACAGACAGAAGGATATGGAAAGGAAAGAGATGATTAAGATGGTAAAGAGCAGGCCTGGAAAGGGAGTTGGGAGAGTAATGCTCACAGCAAGAAGCAGCATAACCACATATAGAGCAGAAGGTGACAGTACATTGCAGAGATAAAGGGACAGGCTGCCAAGACAGCATCCCTGAACATGATAAAAGAAGCCATAGACACAAGTATAACCTCCTGTGCTACTCACTAGTGCATTTTGCCTGTACTGGTTTTTCAGGTGCTACTGTCTCTTTAACGGTTGACAGCTCACCATTCAGTCCGATATCTTGCACAGTCCCCAGGGGTTCTCTCCTGCCACGTCTTGTTGAAATAAATTCGTTATTGGGAGGATGATCTTAAATCCTGCCTCTCCTGGGACCCTCCTTCAATCTTTCCATCCAGCTTTCTACTTCAGGGCTCCACCTCCCCTACACCCCGCCTTACGCCAGCCAGATGTTAATTCCAGGCTGCGACTAGTACTAGTTACAGCAGATTTTTTTGTTGTCCCCTTTTTAAGTTAGCAAGGTCCGGTTTGGAGGGCGTACTGTCCAGCTTTAGGCCGTACATCAACTGGCCTGCACTTTTACCAGCCCCGGATTTCCTTGCTCCCTGGTGTGCTTCTGTCTTCCTCTGGTTTGGGTCCACGGCTGCCCATGGATCCTTTTCTCTCTTTTTCCTTAAGTTGGACATCATCCCACTCCTGGCTGGCTATATCCAGGACCCAGTGTTCCATCTGGGTCCTGGGAGGAAAAATGTCCAGCACACCTACAGCCTAGGGAATGACCTGCTGGGTGGCACGGAGGTGGAAAGGGATCTTGGAGTCCTAGCGGACTCTAAGTTGAACATGAGCCGGCAGTGTGACGAAGCCATCAGAAAAGCCAATGGCACTTTATCGTGCATCAGCAGATGCATGACAAATAGGTCCAGGGAGGTGATACTTCCCCTCTATAGGGCGTTGGTCAGACCGCAGTTGGAGTACTGCGTGCAATTCTGGGCGCCACACTTCAAGAAGGATGCGGATAACCTGGAGAGGGTACAGCGAAGGGCCACTCGTATGGTCAAGGGCCTGCAGACCAAGCCCTATGAGGAGAGACTAGAGAAACTGGACCTTTTCAGCCTCCGCAAGAGAAGGTTGAGAGGCGACCTTGTGGCTGCCTATAAGTTCATCACGGGGGCACAGAAGGGAATTGGTGAGGATTTATTCACCAAGGTGCCCCCGGGGGTTACAAGAAACAATGGCCACAAGCTAGCAGAGAGCAGATTTAGACTGGACATTAGGAAGAACTTCTTCACAGTTCGAGTGGCCAAGGTCTGGAACGGGCTCCCAATGGAGGTGGTGCTCTCCCCTACCCTGGGGGTCTTCAAGAGGAGGTTAGACGAGTATCTAGGTGGGGTCATTTAGACCCAGCACTCTTTCCTGCTTATGCAGGGGGTCGGACTTGATGATCTATTGAGGTCCCTTCTGACCCTAACATCTATGAATCTATGAATCTATGAATCTCTGGTAAGTAATTAGGCCCTCCTGGGCTTAATTTATCCCTGTCTGGCCCCTCCTGGGGCTGCCACCATATGCCCTCTGAGGGGCTGCAAACAGCTCCTGGCCACTCAGGGCCCTCTGGAGGACTCAAATCCAGTCCTTCCTGATCCTCCTCTGGCAAGGTTTTTATATCCCTTTCAGGGGGCTGGCTGCCGAATCGATGTCGGCATGCTGCCATAAAGTGGGCCCATCCCGGTGCCGGTCCCAGCTCTCCCCTGGCCCTCAGTGGTTTTATTTCTTCTTCCTTTAGTATGGCTTTTTTTTTTCCTGCAGCCCTGCTCCAGATGCACTTCCTGTCCCCGGTGGCGTCCTACTGGCTTCATACCTCTCTTCCCTCTGGTAAGTTTCTTTCTGTGGTGGTGCCCCCACCACAACCAGAGAGAGTCAGACATTGTGTTAGCCACTACAGGCAGTGAGATAGAGAGGCAGTGGACAAAGAGTAGCAATAGTGAGGACTCTAGAAGGGTAATTGCTAAGATGGTGAGACAGGAGGCCCCAATAGAAAGCATTAAAAGTTGGAAGACAGAGGCAGGTCTAACCCTCACGGGTGAGAAACAAAGCTCACCCGAGGTGAAGGTTGTGTGGATACCTTTATGAGTGTTATGTATAAGTTGTTACATTGGCCTGGGGATGGCAGGAGGGAACTGAAGATCAGTAGGCTAAGAAGGCTCTCTGAATAGACAAGCGTTATCATTCTATAAGTTTAACTCCTTGGTCTTTTGAGAATAACACATGGTACCAGGAGTGGGGTAGAAGAAAGACAGACAAATGGAGCATCTCAGAATTCCAGAGTTAAAGCTATCTAACAAGCAGCAGAAAACAGGAAGAAATTTAAGCAGAGCTTCACCATACATATGACAGCCAGTGGAGCTACAGAGAAGGAAGATCCACTCAAGGTAGCTATTTTTTTTAATACAGCAGACCCAGAAGCTCTGTTTCTTTATAATAGCCTACAACTGTCAGAAGTAGAACAGAAACACTATGCCACGGTAATAAAAACATTTGAGGAATATTATATACCCAAACAAAATGAAATCTTTGATGGCATAATTTCCATATGAGACAGCAGAAAGAAAGTGAAACAATACAGGAGTTTGTCAAAGACCTCAGACTGCTGAGCCAGACATGCAACTTTGGAGACCTAAAAGAGTTCATGATCAGAGACCAAATACTATTACGTATAAGAGATACAAGTTTCAGGAAAAGACTGCTAGAGGATCCTGAGCTTAATCTGGAAAAGGTAGGTTAGACTATGCCAAGCAGCTGAGATAACAAATGCCAGGCTGCAGAAGCTGGAGGAAAAAGCAGAACAAGCTGAACTAGACAGGATTACAAGACTGAAAAAAACCTAAGGCAACACACAAATAATACAGAAAGGAAGACCTCACTATGAAGCAGGCAAGCAAGGCCAAAGATAATTGCTTGAAGAAACAATGGTCAGCTGCAGATGCTGTGTGGTTTACCACAAATCCATGCAATGCCCTGTATCTGGTAAGCACTGCAACAAATGCAAAAGATTCAATTACTTTGTAAGAGTTTTCAGAAAGGAGCAGGATGCACCACACAAGAAACAGCAGGTGCATGCTCTGTGTAACGAGGAAGAGGACAAAATTCCTCATTGGCACAATGCAAGAAGAAGTTCATTCTTCTGAGGATTGAACAATCACCCTGGACACCAATGGACTAATGGTAACTTTTAAATTAGATACAAGGGCATAAGTCAATGTAATACCAGAATATGTTATTCAAAAAATGAAAACTAAACCCATGTACTATGAGAATAAGAAAGTGAAACTTAGACTGTATAATGGAAACATGATTGCAACCAAGGGTGTTTGTGCATTGCATTGTTAGACACACGGGTAATATAGTAAAAGGACAGTTTGTAACAGTCCCAGGGAAGCTAGTGCCGATTATTGGGTTGTGAATATGTAAAACATTAGGTTTGATTAAGAGAATGGAAGCCACTGAGGGACTAGAATGCAAGAACATACAAGAAGAGTTTTATGATGTGCTTTGAGGCATAGGAAAGCTGGCAACTGAGTACAAGATAGAATTAGGAGAACCAAATACTCCCACCATACATGCTCCAAGAATGTTCCCCTTGTACTAAGGAAGAAACTGAAAAAGGAACTAGATTAGTTAACATGAACATAATAGAAAAAATAGAGCAACCAACTGCTTGGGTTCATTCATTGGTCATTATAGAAATAAAGATGGATCCTTCAGATTGTGTCTGGATCTCAAGCAAATGAACAGATACATCAAAAGGGAGCATTTTCCCATTCCCACCATGGGAGAGATTTTTGGGAACATGGAAGAAGCTAAATATTTTTCCACTTTGGATACCTCTTCTGGGTTTTGGTAAGTTCCCCTAGAAAAGAATAGCATTACATTATGTACCTTCAATACACCCTTCAGAAGGTATTGCTTTTGCAGGCTTCTTTTTGGCCTGTGTCCTGCATATAAAGTATTTCACAGAAAGGTGCATCAAATTTTTGAAGGTCCTGATGGAACTATGGTTTATATTGATGACGTATTAGTTTGGGGAAATACTCTGGAAGAACATGACTTGAGGCTAAGTAAGGCACTAGAAAGAGCTTGCAGAGCAGGTTTGAAACTTAACAAACAAAAATACAAATCCAGGGTAAAAAAAATAACATATCTGGGAGAAAAGCTCTCTGAAAAAGGGGTGCAAATTGAGCCTGCAAGGGTTAAAGCCATTACTAACATGCCACTCCTACAGATAAGGAAGGAGCGCAAAGTTTACTGGGAATGATCAATTTTGTAGGGAAATATCTACCTAACTTAGCAGAGCAGACCAAACAGCTTAGATCATTCCTACAAAAGAATTTGTAGGAATTCTTTTGTAGGAATGATCTAACTGCTTCTTTGTGTCACGTTGTGGTGGTCAGGTAAAGTATCACCTACCCCTTTTCTGAGGTGTTTAGTACCCACCAGCATGTGAGGGAACAGCATAGAAATCCTCAGGGGTGTAAGGCTGCAGAGCAGGTCTTGTCCATCTGCTCTCCAGGGTGACAGACTGGGGTTGGGTTCTTTAGCTGTTTATAGTACTGTATACTGTGTTTGTATACTGTTGTGTTTGGATTTGTTGGTTCTTGTCATTACATTCATGTGAAGTTTTTCTTGGTATTTTGTACCTCTGGTCAGGGCTGGGCAATAGGCCAGTTTCCAGAGGGATTTAACTCTTTGGTCTCCCTGAAATCTATTAGGGAGGTTGGTAGGATACAGAAGCTTAATAACCGTCTGTGTGTGTTAAAGAACGTAGGTGGGTGCCTGAAATGCTCCCTGGGGTTTTCTGCTTTATTGTGGTGTGCCTGCCTTCTCTTTTTCCCACTCTTCAATATGATACAATGGAAAATGACAGAATTCCAGACTCAGACATAGTACATGTTAATTGAATTAAAAGACTGATTTGTGTCACAGATAAAATGTGGGCACTAACTGCAGAAGCTACTGCTCAGGACACCACATTGCAAAAAGTGATAACAGCTATTTGCTCTGGTTGGCATGGAAAACATTTACCTAGCATCTACTCTCAGTTCAAGGAAGAGCTGTCAGTACTGGATGGCTTTTCGTTCAAAGGCTCATAACTTGTTCCAGCGGTGCTAAAGAAAGACATGTTATGCAGAATACATGAGGGGCATCAGGGCATTGAAAAATGCAAAAGAAGATTAAGGGGTGCTCTATATCGGGGCCAACATAAATAATGACATATAAGATTCTGTAAAGGCTTCTACAATGTGCCTAAAGTAAAGATCAGTACAAAGAAAAGAGCCTATGATGGTCATGGAGGAGCCTGTAGCTCCATGGTATCAAGTGGGCATTGGCCTATTCATGCATGCAGGAAAAAAACTGTGTGTTAGTGCTGGATTATTGTTCTCACTATCCTCATATTGCATTACTTTGACAGGGTCGAAATGGCGAAACTGTTTCGACGTTTCGCCCATAGGATATAATGGGGAAAGACAAAACAGCCTATAACATTATTTCTGGCTTGATTTGGATGAAACTTGCAGGAATGGTAGCCCCTTATGAGGGAATGAAGCCTGCCGAGTTTCAAGGAGATAGGTACAGGGGGTTCAGGGAAACTGCACCCCAAAAACTTGAAAGCAAAACTCATGTCACGTGTATGTGTTAAGCCACAGTGGGGTCAAAACTGCAGGCATGCTAGCCCCTTCTCAGACCACAAAGCCTGGCAAGTTTCAGGCTGCAGGGGTTTGGGGGAAACTACCTCAAGCTGCGGACAAGCAAAACTTGTGACACGGGTGACATTGTGTGTGTTAAGGCGCAGCATAGTGAAAGCTGCAGGCCTGCTAGCCCCTGCTGAGGCCACAAAGCCTGCCAGCTTTCAAGGAGATAGATGCAGGGGCTTCTGGGTTCTGGGGCCCTGCACCTCTAGCTGCTGACAAGCAAAACTCATCTCATGGGTGCTTGTGCAACTGTGTCTGTCTTGGGGCACAGTAGGAGGGAGGAAACTAGTGCAGGCCTGGCTGCTAAGCCCTGCTGTGGCCACAAAGCCTGCCAGCTGTCAAGGAGATGGGTGCAGGGGGGTTCTGGGGCCCTGTACCCCTTGCTGCTGACAGGCAAAACTCATGACATGGTTGCTTATGGTAGCTACCTACTGTGTTAAGCAATCATGATTCACTCAGGGACCAGCTCAATACACAGTAGCTAATGAGGATAACGAATTAATGAGCAAGGATTAACACCTACAAAACCACAGACTAAGGAGAAGAAAGAATCAATACAGAACCAGGAACTGCTTCTGCCCCAAGACAGAGACAGTCAGTTGCACAAGCACCCATGTCATGTGTTTTGCCTGGGCTACCATTCCTGAAAGTTTCATCCAAATCAGGCCAGAAATGACAAAGTTATGGGCTATTTTGTCCTTCCCCATTATAGCCTATGGGCGAAATGTTGAAACAGTGTCGAAACAACGAAACATTTTGACTTGCCTCATTTTGTTTCGAGGCTGCTTCAAATATATCTGTTCCATTTTGATTTTGCTGTTTCAACTTCAAAACAGGTTGAAACAGCGTCGAAACAAAACTGGAGGAGAAATTTCGCACAGCCCTACAAACTATGTCATAAGTCATATCAAATTGATTTTTGCTAGACATGGGTTTCCACAAATTGTGAGACCAGACAACGGACCTCCATTCAACTGTCTTGATTTTTAAAGAGTTTGCAAACAAATATGGATTCTGTCACAACACTTCAAGTCCTAAATACCCACAATCCAATGCTCTGGTGGAAAATGGAGTACAAATAGTGAAGAAACTGAAAAAAGCTAGATTCACACAGTGATGGTTACCTGTAACTCTTAAATTAGAGGGCAGTACCCATGAAACATGGATTGTCTCTAAGCAGAAATGCAAAGAAAAGAGTCCATAATGGTCATGGAGGAGCCCATAGTTCCATGGTATCAAGTAGACATTGATTTATTCATGCATGCAGGAAAGCAAGCTGACAAATCTTATGGATGATGCTCATCAGAATGAAAAGCAAAATGTGAAAACATTGAAAAAATTTTACAAACTCAAATAAAAGTGGTACTATGACAGGAGTTCCAGGGAGTTATCACAACTACACAACAAAGATATGGTGCTTATTTCAGATGGATGAATGTGGAAATAAAAAGCACTAGTTTCCCATCAAGTAGGTCCCAGGTCCTATAAAGGAGTCACACCAGAAGGACAGGTATTAAGAAGAAACAGATGATAGTTGCAGCTCGTAAAGGGGAGAAAGGTAGCGTCACAAGCTTCACCAAAAGAAACAGAGCTAACCACAAAGCAACAAGAAATGACAGCGGAGATTGAAAATGAAGTAGAGACATCTGAACAAGGAAACCAGACAAGAACTGAACCAATAATGATTGAGAATGAAGAGAATGTGAGAAGATCACTTAGAGGTAAAAAGCCAACACAAAGACTAACAGAGACCTGTTAAAATGTGTTTTAACAATGGGTTGAACTGAACTTCCAATGTTAGTATTACATGGAGATGTTACATGTAAAGGGGGAAGATTTGTGAATACCTTTAAGAGTGTTTTTACATTGGCCCAGGGTAGGAGGGAACAGTAGATCAGTAGGCTAAGAAGGCTCTCTGAATAAACAAGATTTAACTTTCTGTAAGTTTAATTTTTTTGTCTTTCGAGAATAACACAAAGGTGAAAAGCTTGAATATTGGAAAATGAAATGATTATGAGAAGATGGGTGACCCAACCCCAAAGGCAAAAGATAGGTCCCGCAGAAAGATTATGGGAGGCCTTAAATGTTGGGGTTGTGGGCATGGGGTGACACAATACCCATTGACTAGAACATGGACAGGCCCTCCCATTGGGAGTGGGACCCTGCTTTGAAGTGAGAAGGATTGTACAACTTTGGGGGGTGGAAGGGAGGAGAGATTTTTTTTTAAACTAGGGTGAATCTGGGGTGAGACAAGGTCACAGGGGGGTGGGAGTGCCACATGGGACTATGAAGATTGGTTAGTCATTGCAGGCCAAGCAGGATATGAACAAGGACCAAGGAAGTCAGAGAATGAAAGAAAATCCACTGTATTCCAAAGTGGGCAGAGGTTAGAAGCCCTTAGGGAAGGGGACAAGATAGTAGCTGTCATGGAGAATGAGCCTTGGCATCTGCAAGATCAGAAGTAGCAACAGATCAGAGAGGTGATGGTGAAAGCAGCACCACCCATTGATATCAGAGGGGATGACACCCTGAAAACTAGGAAAAAAAAGGAAGGATGCAGAAAGAAACATGGAAAGAAAGAGCCAGGAGCCAGTTATTTCTTTAGGGAAAGAAAGAGCCAGAAGCCAGCTCAGTAGGAGGTGGGAAAAAGAAATCCTACCCTGACTCTGGAGGCAAAAGATCAAAGGTTGAGTTTGAAAAGATTCTGAGTGGAAGAAGGGTTTTTGGGGGTTTATTCTGAGTGGAAGAAGGGGTTTATTAGTAACCTTCCTAGTGATATAAATTGGTGGACTATTAACCCATTAAAAAGGAAAACTGTGGGTATGACATTTGTGGAACTGTTTAAAGATTCTGGCAGAAGACCCAGTGGCTGGAAGGTAGTTAAATGTAAAGATGAGGACTCTGCTCAGAATTTATTAGAGACCACGATCTAAGTGGTCTTTGGAGTGAGCACTTCAAGCAGCAGAATAGACCTGCACAAACAAAGGGTCCGATGGGGAGGAATGAGTAAGTGCTGGAATAATCAGATCCCACCAGAGACAGCAAGATGGGTTGTGTGGGAGCCAGCTGAACCTGAGCCACTAAAATGGAAGTCGAACAACCTGTGCCTGGTATGGTGGTCTGGAAAATAAGAGACACCAGGAGTGGCTGGATTTCTTCCCCCCCGCCCCTTACTGAGTTTAGAGAAGGAGTGGGGGTCTTCAGCAGAGACTCCTAACACCTGCAACTTGGGAGGCAGGAGGCCAGCAAAAAGTTGCGAGCAGGTAGGCAGCTGGGCAAGAGCCGGTTGCAGAGTAACTTACTGCCTGGAAAAACTAGGGATAAAAGTGCAACAGGGGAGGGAGTAGTGGCTGCTGCTCACAGTTTAAGTGACAATACCTGAGGGCAGGCTGGATACTGGGCTAATTAGAAACTTCTGGCCAAGTTTTCTAATTAGCCTTGTCTGTGACTCAGAAGGGGTGGAGCCTAGCCTACTAAAAACCTGGCCTTTAGCCAGACAGCTCAGTCTGGCCCTGACTCCCACTGTGGGCAGGGCTCCTGTTGGTCTGGACTGAAACAGAGGGGAACCCAAGCAACACAAGCACCTGGGGAAGCCACAATAGCCAGCAGCTACAGGGTAGGAAATGATGGGATCCTGAGAGACACCAGAGGGGGTTTATGTGATCACAGAGTAGTTGGCATAGAGAACCAGAGGACTGGATGTAGTGTATAGGGGTGGATAGGAAGCCACAGAGGTTTCTTTTCTCTAAACCTGAGAGGCACCCAGGGTACAGTCCTTCCAGGGTCTAGGACCTGGTGAGCTGTGCGGGGCTGAAGCCCAAACAGTTCAGAGACAGGAGACGGCAGCCCTACAGAGTCCAGGGCTCAGGAGGCTGAGCCCAGTTAAAGGGCCAGGGGCTGCCACAAAACAAAGGCAGCCTTGCCATGGTCAGGGATGCCAGGGGCCAGAAACCTGGAAAACAAGATAAGGCCAGGGCATGGAGAAAGAAACAAAGGTGAGGGGCTTAGGCTGAGAAAGATGGGCCAGGGCTGGAGGCATTCAGTTAGAATAACAGTGAGCTAAAGCGCTTAGGCCTACATGGGAAAGCAAACGTCAACAGACTAACACCTGTGAGACATAGGCATGGCTGTAGGGGAGGACAGAGGCCACAATTTTAACCCTTAAGGCAATTAGGGCTAGAGGGGTCTGATCCCCATGTAGAGAGCTGGTACCCAGAGGGATTGGAGCTACAAGGCAAAATGTGGTCCACGGGCCGGATGCGGCCGGCCGGGCCATTTTATCCAGCCCACAGGTCCCCTAAAAAATTTCAAAAATTAATATTTTCCTGCTCCTGGCTGCCTGGCTCTCAATGGCTTGCCAAAATTCAGTAAGTGGCCCTCCACCCAAAATAATTGCGTGCCTGTGCTACAGAATGAACAAAATTGGTGGTGATGTCCTCCTGGCTGAGTAGTTACAACATGACAATAGGATCAAACCCCTTGAATTAAGACACTCCTCTATGTGTCTTCATGCTCATATGCAGTACAGTTGTGCTCTTGATCTATCAGCAGCATGAAAGAAATATTGTGCCCCAGTGGCAGCAACTGGGGGGCGGCGGGGGAAACAAACAAAAGGTTATTATAATAGTTCCTGTGAAGGAACTTGAAATAATATTATGGCTGGTAGATGACCAGCTGCTTTCATTTAATATTTTTCTAATTTTAGTCAGTGTTGGTCAAACAAACACAGATTTTAAGGGATTGCCTTCAGTATTAACAGGCTGTTTTGTAGTTAGTTAAACAAAAGCTGAAAAGTGTGAAGTATGACAGAATTGTATCTTTTGAAAAATAACAGCACTATGTTGATTCAAGTAGTTGTTCCTATGTGCCAAATTTTCAGAACCTGAGGCCTAAATTTCTCCTGCAAAAACACATGCTCACTTAACCAAATATGCAGAATACACACTAGGGACCTGCTTTTTGAGAAGAGATGGCTGCCTTTTTTTGGGTTCAGATTTGCCTACATAAGATTTGTAACTTCAGTGTCATTACCCTTGGTGAAGGCACCACAGCCAGCTACACAATTCTGATCATCAGTCTGGTAGTTGGAAGTGTACGCACTCCAATTTGCACCTGCAAAAAAGAAGTCTATGACTCAGCCCTTTATAAAATGTGCCTGGGATGGAATTGACTATTACATTTGAGTTTTACAAGAACTCTTTTTAGGTCAAAAAATAAAATTTGCTGGCTGACTGGAAATGGAAAGTCATAGACAGTCTGCCACTGTGTACTCAGTGCCCAATGTGTTGCTTATTCTAAGTCGAGCTGCTAAATTGCTTAGTGTTAATAATTTGTTTGTTACAGTGGTGTGGCTTCCCTCCCTCCCTGCCTGTCTTATTATGGCCTGTTAACCATTCCCTTCCTCCTACACACCTCCTTCCTTTATTGCCTTGTCCCCTGCCACTGAGGGTCAATATGGGGATCAATGTCTGGCCCTGGGAAGTGCTTTTGCAAGAGTCAATCAGATGGTTATGAGACCATTGCTCCAAATGTGACAACATAATATGGGGATTTGGCCTTGCCTGAAATTTCCCAAACTCAGAACATTGGGATTCAGCTCTTGGAAATGTGAAAAAAAAAACTTTGGAGGGAATCATTTTTAAACTCCTGGAAAAAACATTTTGCAGACTTTTAAAATAAATTATTACAGAGTCTCTAGCAAGTGAGTACTGGTCCTAAAAATATTAGGAAAGAAGCTGGAAAAATGGTTTAATAGCTGAAAATCTTAAGTCGTATTTTCACAGTTGTCTTAGTTGTGTGATTCATAAAACATTATCTGATAAGGTATTGTGGAGTGTTGGCATCTTCCTGGTTGTAAAGCCAGCTCCCTAAAGTAAAACTAAAAAGCGTTTGGGAAAACCGATCTATTTTGCCTATGACCGTCAAAAAAGTCATGCACTGCTGAACTAGGCCTTTCTGCTCCTGTGGAAATCTTGGTATAGGACCAAATGCTACTCCCACTGAAGAAAGAAGAGACTTGCTGCTGACCACAGTGAGAACCTGATTTGGCCACTTTCATTAAAACCTTAGCAAAAAACATCTAGGCCAGTGATTTTTAATCATGGTGCTGGGGCACTGTGGGGTGCTGCCAAAATCTTTTGAAGGGTGCTGTGAGGTGTGAGATAAGTGAGGTATTAGGAGATAAGCAGATAAACTAAGCAGGTAAGTGTGGGCTGAGGTTGTCCCTGCCTTGATGATCTCACGTCCCTGCTGCCAGGCCCCTCTGCAAGTAAGTAAGCAATCTATAAATTAGTTTTTGAAATTGGATGCCACTCAGTTAACAAGAGTTATGGAGGGGCACCTTGATTTAGCCTTGCGAAAGCTAAAAGTGTAGTTTGCACCTTTCTTCACTGTAAAGCAGTCTAAAAGCCAGCTGAACTGTCAGTAACCTGGGGATCTCCTTAACTTGAGGAATACCCCAATGAAGGGGAAACCTCCACTGGTGGAGAGCCAACACATCGCCTTCTTGCACTCTTGCTAAGGGGTATCATCAGGAAAAGGAGACTTGGACAGAGTACTGCTGTACTGTGGGAATCTCCTGATTGGTATAGGACCAATCTAGCATGCCACTCCTTCCTGCACCCTGTCGGCCTGAGGGGCACAAGAGGGCACTCTTGCACTCTGGCAATATCCAGCTGCTGGAAAAGCCCTTTGAGAACCAACACAGCACAATTTAGGTCAACCATTTAAAGTTGTTTTTCAGGGCTACACCAGCACCCAGCAGTCCAAATAGTATGAAGCCACATGGAGAACTTACAGATATCTTTGCTTCCGTTTGGTCCAAGCCATGCTGGGTGTTAAGCAGAATGCTCTCTGCATCTGCCTTACTATTCCAGATGCAGTGAAGAAGCAGTTCTCTTTTTTTTTAAGTGAAGCACAACCTCCAAATCCATCCCTGGCATAATTCTTTTTTTCCTATGATAGTTACATTTACTTCACTTTTTCATTTATATAGTTGGGACATTATCAAATTATTGGAAAACACTCATGTTGTTTTTCATTCATGACCCAATTCATCAGAGACTTCTCACTATATCAGGTACTACACTTTTTGGTCAAATGATTAATCCTGTAGGTACACATCCTGTTTTAATAATTGTGACTATCATCATTTCACAGATACGTCTTAACACTCTGATTTTAAAAAAAGAACTTCCAAAATTCAGGGCATATCTTCTTAAATATTTCCCCTGGTGTATATGATTTAAAACTTGAAATCCTTGCAGAAAATGAGAATCATTGTGCAAATGACATCAGCATGAAAGACTGAAAGCATCAGAAATCTAACCCATTACAAACCCTCTTTGTTTTTCACATGATAAAGATCTTGTAATGGCAAGTCTCATATTTCTATGAATTCAGCAGATGGAGGCACTGTATGAAGGAGTTACAGTCAATTCGGAGAACAATTAAAACGGAACCTTTGCTTTTGAAAACATAGGATTTCTATGCAATAAGGAAACACATTTTAAAAATCATCCCGTATGAAGGAGTGAACTTGTGTTATCAGTGGTTATAAAACAGTGTTTTAAGTGTGTTATCCCCACTGGAGAGAAAGGGCTAGTGTAGGCTTTACTGTTTTTAGAGTCATGTATTTGTCTTGAATACTGAGTCCTCTGAGTAGGTGATTCCTTTAAAGCATACTAGGCTGTGTCATAGCAGTGTGAGGTTATAAAGACAAGCCAGTAACTCCAAATGTTTTAAACTGTTTTAAAATTTATTAGATTCTGAATGCTCCTGAGAACCTCATATTTTATTACTTTAACTCTTGTTTAGATGTTTAATGGCTGCCTGGAGAGACCTCTGTGATTATCTGACTTGGCTTTTAACACCTAATTATCACTTCACAGTGGAGCATGGGGTTGGTGATGGGGACTGAAGTCTTTAAAGGACTCCAAATGGTTTCTAAGAATGTAGCTTAGTGAATTATTCTTTTAGCAGTAATCCCTATAGCAGCTAAAGAAGAAAAAACATCTAAAAAGGATCTAAAATTTGCACGTGAGCGAGAGAAATTAGGCAAAAGATGTGGAGTTTATTCTTTTTTTTCTTTTTCCTAGCTGATTTATATGCTCAGTTACAGACAGTGTCAACTAATAAAAGATACAGGAAAAGAGAGGAAAGTGAGTAAAGACTGACTAAAAAAAATCCATCCCTGACAGCAATCAGTACTAATTAGAGTAATAAAGCAAGGCACCTCCCTTTGTAGCACACAAGTTATCATCTGTATGCTAAATGTTGCCTGCTTTTTCTTGCTTTAAGGATTGGATTTAGTATCAGAGATTTTTCAGCATCTTGTCTCTTTAAGGTTTGAAAGTTTGCTAAAGAGGGCAGAGGGACACAGATCTCTGCTGAACTCACTACTGTGCTTTTGGGACACCCTCCATAAATAGAGTTTGTGCAAACTGGGCTGTGTTTTGTGACTTCCCTCAAACAACTTACAAAAATGCTCCTGTCTAAAAGAGCTTCCTGGCGTGGGAGTGGAATACCTGGTTCGAAACATTGCTCTCTTTCCACTACCCACCTTTCTCTAACCATCTTCTAATTCACCCATATCCCTAGAAATTTGAACAACAAGCCCACTGAAGAGTTTTTTTATGCTTTTATCTGGTTTTTAACTGTACTAAGAAAACTTGATTATATATAGCCTGAGGTTGTGGCGTTCAAGACACAGTGTGAAATGAAAAAAGAGGAGAAAGAGGAAGGAGATTCAGTGCAGGAGGGGTCCCTGGATAAATTTTTTTGGCCAGAACTGTTTTGAGCCTTTCCCTTCCCCCTTGCACATCTTCAGTGTTGGGAAGATCTGAAACTGTGATTAGGATAAGGACCTCACTTACTGTTCTATGATGGGTTTTCTGGAGTAAAGCATACACTTGAGAGAGCACACCTGTCCTTTCGACCAAGAAAATCACTTCATAGATTTCATAGACATTAGGGCTGGAAGGGACCTCGGAAGATCATCGAGTCCAGCCCCCTGCCCAAAGGGCAGAAATTCAGCTGGGGTCATAGGATCCCAGCAAGATAAGCATCAAGTTTGCTCTTGAAGGTGTTCAATGTAGGCGCTTGAACAACCTCCGGTGGCAGGCTGTTCCAGACCTTGGGGGCTCGGACAGTAAAGAAATTCTTCCTTATGTCCAGCCTGAAACGGTCTTGTAGTAGTTTATGACCATTCGACCTAGTCGTCATCCCTTGGGGCGCTCTGGTGAACAAACGTTCCCCCAGATACTGCTGGTCACCCCTGATAAACTTGTAGGTGGCCATCAGATCACCCCTGAGCCTGCGCTTTTCCGGGCTAAAGAGCCCCATGGCTCTCAGCCTGTCATCGTAGGGTCTGCTTCCCTGACCTCTGATCATGCGCGTGGCTCTTCTCTGGACTCTCTCAAGCTTCTCCACATTCTTTTTTAATTGTGGAGCCCAAAACTGGACGCAGTACTCCAGCTGCTGCCTCACTAAGGCCGAGTACAAGGGAAGAATGACATCCCGGGATTTGCTTGAGAAGCATCTATGGATGCAAGCCAGCGTTTTGGTCGCTTTACTAGCCGCAGCATCACACTGCAGGCTCATGTTCATCTTGTGGTCAATGATGACCCCCAAGTCTCTTTCTTGCATAGTGCTAGCCAACATAGCACTGCCGAGCCTATAAGGATGCTGCGGGTTTTTCTTCCCAAGGTGGAGAACCTTGCATTTATCGGCGTTGAACACCATCAGATTCTCGTCCGCCCACTTCTGAGTAGTTACTGTGCAGTAAGGCACGTATAGACACTTGCTGAGCCTGTCCAGGTCAGCCTGGATCACCACCTGTGCACATATAGACACCTTACTGTGCATTAACCCTGTATGTGTGGACTGACCTGGGACTAACTTTAGTCCCAGGTCAGTCCACACACAGCATTACTGTGCTGTAACGCCTGCACATGTAGATGCCAGCATAAAAACTACTTACTGTGCAGTAACTTACTGAGCAGTAAATGCACATGTGAACATACCCACAGAGAACAAATTTATACCCTCTAGGAAGGAAAGGTATAGGTGACTTCCAGACTGCAAAGGTAGCTCCTCCTAACTTCCCAGTAGTTACTGGGATACCTCACTTGGGTTCCTTGCTAATTTGATATGTACATGATGATTAGTTACTCTTGTCTATAAGGGGTCATTTGCCTAATAAGGAAATAATTTCATATTCATATTTTATATGTGAATATGAAAACAGGGACTGCAAAGGTTGCTGACACTATTTTTTCTAAAATTTGTGACCTAATGGTGTCAAATTTGGTGTTCTAGACATAAAAACCACAACTCTTCCTAAATAGGAACAGCTTGTGATAATTTTGTGGTTGGTAATTTTTACAATTTTGGAATTAACTGACCTAATGACTTGGGCAATAAAGCACTTACAGTATACTTTTAACAAATGAAAAACAATTTGCACAATAGCTCTGTTCTTAGGTAATAAAGACAGCCTTGCTTACAGAAGATAGAGACCTGAAGAGAACACCCAGGTTTGCCACCTCACCAATCTTAAAAAGGCTTTCACCCAACAAGGACACTCCTCCTTGAGATAGATCACACATTTGAAAGAGCCACCAGGATACCATGTGAAGAACTGCTGCAGTACAGAAACCACCCCCCCACCACAAATCGCACACCGCTGGTTATGACGTATCACCCCTCCCTTGAACCTGTACGGAAAATCCTCAAACAATTGCAACCCATACTAGAAAGAGACCCTATTCTTAAAAAGATCTTCCTAGAGCCACCTATCCTAGCCTTCAAACAAGCACTGAACCTCGCTAACCTCATCACCAGAAGCAAACTTCATCAGGCCCAGAACACACCAAAAGGATCCAGACCATGCCATGACAAGAAATGCAAAACCTGCCAACACATTTCCACCACCTCCACTATTACTACACCCCACAACAGAGCCATCAGCATCCCTGGATCTTACAGCTGCACCTCCAGAAATGTGATATACCTCATCCAATGCACCAAATGCCCTGATGGAAAATACGTAGGAGAGACCAAACAACAACCGCGCACCAGAATGAACGCACACCAGAAATCTATCAAAGACAGAAATACCCAATTACCTGTGGGGACACATTTCTCACAAGAAAACCACTCTCTCTCCGATCTCTCAGTCCTGATCCTCAAAGGAAACTTACAAAACACTTTCCAGAGACAAGCCTATGAACTCCACTTCATCAACCTCCTGGACACTAAAAATCATGGACTAAATATAGACATTGGATTTATGACACATTATATCCTGCCTGACATCTGACTCCCCAGGTAGCTCTCCAGTTTCATCCCCCTTCTCTCTTTCCCCTCCTCCTCCCCCCCCCCCAGCCTGTCTCTCACCCATTGACTCCTCAATCTACATTTTGACTGACTACCTGTCTTGTATGCATACCAGCCCAGCCCCTGGCTTCTTTACTTTTCATTCCATCCAGGAAGAGCACACACCAACTGCTGAAACTTCCTTAGCCTGACAAAGGGTTTTTGAACCTGAAAGCTTGCTTAATAATTGTTTTCCAACTATATAAGTTGGTCTAATAAAAGATCAGATTCACCCAAAGAACCTTGTCTGCCTATATCATTAGACCAACACAGCTACAACCTACACCCCTGCATAGAAGATAAATTCACTCATGTTAAGGCCTAAAGACAGCTGAAGGCCTCATACTCTGCAAGACCTGATGCTCACAGGCTGGGTTGAATCTAATCTTAATATTTTATCTTTTAACATCTTTTTCTTTTTCAAAAAGAGGTACTAGAGGTAGATGCTAAAAACAAAGCTAGAAATAGGCAATACAAGGCTACTCTCCATGGAAGACTCATTCATCCTTCCTACTTGCATGGCTCAACATCAACACAGCATTTAAACAGCACCTCTGTTACAAGGTATGTCCTTCATTGAAGTTGAATCTACTGACTTCAGCTGCTTGAGAAGATGCAGAAGTGATGAAAAATACCTTTTATTTTGAGTGAACTGTTTTTTTTCTTGAGAAACGTAATAATGTATGCTGGGCGTCCTGTTGGAGTTTACATCGAAAGCCCCTTTCCACATTAATTGTTTCAATGTGCCACATCTTTCTGATGGCTATGTAAACTATTACTCTCTACAGGGCATCTCTTTAAAAATCTCTCTTATTTTGGTGTGTTCTTCCTTCTTCTCATAAATTAGATGTTTTTCTAGAATCATGCACAAACAATGGCTTTTTCCATTACTGCAGTGAGGTCCTCCATCTTACAGATCTCACCAAGGAGTTGGCAAATGAGCATGTGCACCATAGCCTGTATTTCATTGCACTTGCGTATATTTGTGTCATTAGAGTACCCTATTTGTTTATGTCTGTTTTTAAACTTCAACTTTGTGTGCGCAGGCGATTCAGGCATTGCTGTGCTGGCCAATCTAGATCTGCCTGTCTTGGAAGGTCCTATGGGATTCCAGGTTCATTTCAGAGCACCTGTCTGCACGTAATTTTTCTTTCCATTACTTCAGTCACTCCCTGTCAGCCAACAGCGCAACACTGGTCACAAAACTCTTTTGCTTTTTAAGCTGTTTAGTTACTTCTGTGTGACCATGCAGTGGATGCCTGGAGTCTTCCATGTGCTGTGATCTTTCTTTTTGTCTTGCTACCTTTCTTCTGATATCAGGTAGTACAGTGCCAGCCAGTACATATAAGCTATTCTTTGGTGTTGGCTTTAGAAATATTGTTATTTCACAACAGCTGTTGTTTAGAACTGGTTATTTTTTCTTGGCATGAATTTACTGTTTGCATGCTGGACAAGCATGCTCTATAGTGGAGTAGCACCAGGCAATAGTAGTGGTTCTCAATGTTGCTGGGTTTTCTCCCCATGTTGAGGTGACAAACTTTCAAAATACGCTGTGGCTGGCACTGAGTTTCCCTTTCTTCTCCACATGTGCTTTGAAGGTAAGGGTTCAGTCCAATGTAACACCTAAGTGCAAGGGTTCGGGTGATTAGTCAGTGGGATTCCATCCCTGATGATGTTCAATTTCCACTTGGCTTCTCTATTGGGTAGGTGAAAAACTGTGACCTGTGTCTTGGTTAGGTTGGCACAAAGCTGGTTCTTATTGTAGTAATCTGAGAGGTTGCTCAGTGGGCATGTAAGTCTGTTCTCCACAGTGGTGAAGAAGTCCTTCTCTTGCGATGTCATGCCCAGATCATCAGCATATATGAAACTCATCGTATTACTCTGTATGGGTTGGTCATTGGTATATATGTTAAAAAGGAACGGTGCCAGCACACTACCTGGTGGGAGGCCAGTTCATTGTCATCTCCAGTGTCTCCATTTCTTGCACATTTCTATGTAAAAAGTCTATTCTCCAAAAGAGAACAGATGAGCTACACTAGGTGGTAATTGTTCATCATATTGTAGACTTTGGCAAGCAGGTTTCGGTGGTTGACTGTGTCACATGCTTGTGATAGGGATGATAACAGGTGCTGTGTTTGTAGACCTTTCTCAAATCCATTTTCTATATAATGAATAATGTTTATTGTTTGGCCAATGTAGGACTTTCCTGGTCTAAATCCAGCTTGCTCTGATATTAGATGTTGGTTGATATGAGGTGAAAGGCAATTGAGAATAAGACATTTGTAAAGCTTATAAAGATGGCACAGAAGTGACACTGGCCTAAAATGTTGTGGGCCAGAGGCATCCTTCCCTGGCTTTAATGAAGCTATTACATGGGCCTGTTGTCATAATTTAGGTATTCTAAGGGTTTATGAACAATTGTTAAAAAGGCATAATACCCATAACTTGGTTACGAGACCAAAGTGTTTGTTCTGCTCCATGTATATGTCATTGAGTCCAGCTGCTTTGCCTTTCTTCAAGTGATTTATTCTGGTGTCAAGTTAATCTATTGTGTATGCCATGCTAAAATGATTTTCCTCAAGATCAGTTTGAGGTTTAACCCATATTTTAGGCTGTTTGTTTGAAGCTTTACCATTGAGCAGAAGTTGGCAAGCCACCTGGTTGACTGTGATGTTGTGGTGTTGCTGTACTTTCTTTGGGCCATGTTCTTTGATTTGGAGAAAAGATGCCCCTTCTTCCCCCTCAGCCTCAGACAATCATGGCAACCATATAAAAAAAGCACAACAACGTTAAATTCATTTCAGGTTTAGTTGGTGCAAAAATATCAGCCTACATTCTCCTGGAAGATGGGATTTTTCAGGGGTGGAAGGATGGCTCAGTAGTAGCTAGCCTGGAACTTAAAACACTCATATTCCATGCCCTGCCTTGCCACTGAAATCCTGTCTGACCCTGAACAAGTGACTCAGTGTCCCTCTGTGGGACAAATGGAGGAAGCATGGTCATTGTGGGTTCTATGAGATTACCTGTAATCTGCAGTTCCTTTAACACCAAATGAGTGGACACAAAAAAAATGAATAGGAATTGTCATACTGGATTAAATTATTCTGATTCATCTAGTGCAGTGGATGCCAACATCTTCTGATGGTGGGCTGGAATGACTTAGCTTGGATCTGAGGCAGGCCCATGGATCTCTGATTTAGTTAGCCTGTAAATGCACCTCTACCCTGCCTTCAGCCAGTTCTAGAACCCTGCCCTGCTGCTTCTCCCTACTGCCTGGCTGCAGCACAGGTGAAGCCCTTCACCACTAGAATGCTCCCAAGGCCCCTCAGCTCCATGAGCTGGACCCAGTTGCTCCATGGGCTGGATCCAGCCTGTGGGCCATGGATTAATGGCCCCGTGTCCAAGAGTAGCTAGTAATAGATGTTGCAGAGGAAAATGCAAGAGGTACTTACAAAATAGCTGGATCCTTAACTTCCATTTTAGAACTTGGTTTATTCCTGGAATTATAGCTATTCACACATTTAAAAAAAAAATCTTTTCTATTATAACTGAATATTCTGGTTATTCATAGAAATGCATGACCCTTTTTTAAAATTCGACTAAATTCTTGGCTAGCTCAATATCTTCTGACAATGATTTTCACAAATCAGTTAACCTGTTGCAAGTCTGTGTGGTGCAGAAAGTTCAGAATCCTTAACATGCAACCAAAATCTTTATTCCAAAATTGTAAAAAATGGTATCAATAAAGTGGTATGTTATGTTCAGTATCACTAGGGTAGTGTGGTATATTTCCTGACATTAGAGACTGAAGTAAATTGAGGACAGAATCTGGTTGACTATCATTCACTTTTGCAAAAGTGTGACAGAAGGAAAGAAAGGTCTCTCACCCACCCATCTATTCTAGGGAAGTGGTTTCTACAGAACTGACATATAGTTACACTCACAACTTCCTCCTTTCCTTCATGATTTGGTTTTGTTTTTAAGTCACTGGAAGAAGGGAAATGAAGCTAAAATGTACCACAGGGGGTACCTGCAGGATGAACATAAACATGCTAAACATAAACATGCTATGAGCACTTTGGGTCACCATCTATTCAGATAAAGTCCAGGCAATCAACAGGTGAGTAGCATTTGAAAGCACTGGCACTTTGATGTGTCAATTGTAATTTTGAAGATGACTAGAGAAGAAAGAAAAAATATTCATGCTTCTCTTACGAAATAAGGAAGAGATCCTCGGGGGAAACAGAATCTAGCAGCAGACTATAAAGGAGAATTTGCTTCAATGCTGAATTGCAGGGGAAAGTATACAGCCTTACATTTTAAAAGCAATAATGCGGTTTGGTACCTAAGCTGATATCAACAGAAGGTTAAAAGAGAAATATGATTTTCATTGTTTTTAAATATGACCCCTCCTGCAAGTATATAGTTTATTTTGAAGAGAGGTTACATTATCTTTAAAGAAACACTTCTGATGTGTTGCCATTTTTATAACAATTATTTTTCAGAGGAACAAATATTTCACCAATCCTTGAATCCACGCTTAATAAATTAATTTGTTGACTTTGAACATCAGCCTTTCATTTTCAAACGTCAACTGCAGTATAACTGCTATGGAAACAGAGCCAATTCTGATGATACTGTACCTCCAGCCAGGAAGGTGTGCTGTGATAGAGACTATACACTTCTCTCCCAAATGAAAAGGCTCAAGAACTGGATCAGAGTTTCTTGGTACCTCTTGGAACAAAATCATTATGTTTTTCAGGAAAATAGTGTGCTGGGCATATGAAGATAGATGTTTTCTAGGGCTGTGCGAAGCTTTGGGTGGTGATTCGATTTGAAGGAGATTCGGCCCAATTTGGTGGCCGAATCTCTGAATCTTAATTGAATCAAGGGACCAATTTAAAGGTCCAAATCGATTCAAAGCTGTCCGAATCTTCAGCAAAGATTTGGAGAGCTTTGATGATTCAGGCAGTCCCTGGTGGTTCAGCAGGGAGCTGCAGTCACTCCAAGCTGGTAAGTACTAGGGGCAGGGGAGGTGACCATGGGGGGACCCCTGCCAGCCCTCCTGACCCCCCCACTCCCCCAGCCCCAACATGGCTGCTCCGCCTGCCCCAGCTCTCGGTGCTTTAAAAAAAAGCCCTGATGCTCACCGGGTGCTGCTGGGCAGGGGGTGATCTCCACTGGCCCACACTGCATGGGGGGCTCTGCATGAGCCCCCTCAACACCCCCCCCGCTCCCCCAGCCCCCCTATGGCTGCCCCACCTGCCAGGGCTCTGGACCTTTAAGAAAAAAAAAAGCGGAGGAAAGCCCCCGGACTCTCTGTTCCTGGTGCAGTGCCAGGGCTTTGGGGGCTCCTGCAGAGCCCCCCATGTGGTGCAGAGCAGCAGGGATCACCCCCCGCCGGCAGCAGTGGTGAGTCCTGGGGTTTCCTTCAGGTTTTTTTTTCTTAAAAGGCCGGAGCTGGCCCGTGCTGGCCAAATCAAATCAGGACAGTGATTTGAATCACCAAATTGAATCACTGTCCCCCGAATCAGCCGAATCCGAATCCAAAGCAAATACTAGCCACTTCACACAGGCCTAATGTTTTCTAACATTACGTGTCTAAATCATGAAGTATCTTCGATATATTCCTTAAAAAATAAAAGAACTTTAGAATCCCAGTTCCCACAATGTATTACTTTTCATTTTTCTCGACAGAAAGACAGTTTTCCCAGAGACACAGAAAAGAGAAGGGGGAGCCTAGCTAATAACAAGGAAGTTCAAAACTTGCTGGAGCTAAAAAAAAAATCACAAGTGGCTCTAAAGCTGGCACTGTGCCAGCTATTCAGCAAATTAATTGATTCAAAGAACAAATGCTGAGTGGGAGCCAAACAATAGTAAGCCATGGTTTTCTGAGCGGACTGAAGAAAACTTGAGCCCTTGTGGGCATTTTGATGAGTCTAACTTTTACCATGGTAAAACAGTAAATGGCTAAGCTAGAAACGACTTCATCTTGTAGGAGCATATTCAAAGCTAGCAGACTGCTTATTTTCTCCTGTTTATTTATTTAATAATTTTGCACAAAGTTCAATGAGCAAATAACACATGCCAAGCTTATTTTGAACTTGGCAGGGGTCTAGATCTGTCTCTTTTAACATGACAATGAAACGATAGATGATCTGGAAAAAAATAAAATAAAATCCTACCTGCTATTGTATTCCCTAGTTAACAGCTTAAAAAGAAATGAAAGGAACAGTGTTTAACTTATTCTTTATCGAGACTATTAAATCAGAGCTAATTATTTATAAGTTAAGAAGAAAGTATATGAGGCTTAGTGAACAGTCAATTGTTTTACGAGGCAGCAAGACCAGACAAGAGGCTTTTCCCCAATGTTTTCTCTATTTGCCAAAGTAAACTCTGCAACTGTAAAGCCTTAGCAGACGCCTTAGTTTTTTAAATCAGCTATTGTTCTGACAGTCCCCAAACACTCTTTATTCATTTTCTTTCCATAGACCTCTGTACCAGGAGCTGAAATACAGTGAGGAGTTTGTAAAATCCAGATTAAAATGGAGTTCAGTAGCAGTGATTAAGTGCAAACTGAAGGGAATCTATTTTGCCATCTAGACTAGCTTGTTGAAAAGTCATAATTTTTCCTTTGTCCGTGTTTATACCAGTTTTTCAGACTATTAAAGCTGGAGGTTTGAACCATATTATTGAAAATGATATCCGTTTCAACGTTTACCTTGTCTATTTACTTCCTATGATTGGCTCAGTGAAACTAAGCCAATTTCATATTTTGGGTCTGTTTAATCACTGTCTTCACCCAGCTTTATACCAACATGACTCAGGTGAACGGAGTGGGTGAACTGATGTGGGGTGTGAGTTGGGCACTATCCAGCCTCAGTCCTTTGTGCACTTGTGGGAGGAATCCCATTCTGCCGTTTTCACCGTAGAAGATTGTACAAGGGAATAAAACTGGAGTAACACGGTGGCATACTGATGGCTCTGTTTGGCTTCTAGTTCTCATCCACTACCACAATTCTGTGGTATTTTGGTTTCCCAACAGGAGACACATCTGAACTATCTTTCCTTCCAAATTGGACCTGAAGCATTAAATAAGTATTCCTTTTTATTGTTGTATAGACATCTAAGACAATAAATATGTAATGGATACCTAGTTTCCCCATATCAAGGCTTAATCTCTTCAGCATTGCAGTACATTTCCAGATCATCAGCCAAGCCCCCTTTAATTTGTAGTCCCTTTTACCCACTAAAACTGGTTAATGCAGAAGTAAAATGACACAGGTGAGAACGTTATACTCCTTAGTTGAAGAGACTGAATATTCTGATCACTGCCACATTTTTAAAAAAAAGGACCATTAGAAATTACCTGGAAATGTTTGCTTTCCACCTCTGTCAATACTGTTTTAGGATCTCACTCAGTACTTTCCATTGTTGTATGTTCTGACTGTCGTTTTGACATTATTTACAAAGGAATCAGTACTTTAACAAGGAGAGCACATTCACTGTACTTTTAATACTTTTAAAGTGAACTTAACCCTTCATTCCATGTGTTTTCTTTCTTTATATTACAAGAGGGTACATCTAGTGAAGTGCAGTGCTTGTAAAGGCCAGGGGCTGGTGATGGCAGCTAAAGCCAGGCATAATGTGAGTGCTCAGTGTGTAAGCTTCTGTACTCTGCACTGCCAATACAATTCAGTCCTGACTGGCAACCCCTCTGTTGTTCATTCCTAGGCTAGTCCTCAGCAGAGACTGCCAACTGTGCTTGGTTTTTTAATATGGAGAAATGGAAAGTGAGATGAGACCATCACAATAATTTATATCTGTGACTTAAGGGAGGATTTGAACATAACTTCCAAAAGGTGATAGGCTAAAGCATTAACCTGCCTTAACAGGGAACCTTTAAAGAAGACATTTTATCATGTGAGTTCAGATCATTTTCCACATTTTGTCTATGTTCACAATTTCAGAAGCATTGATATCAGGTCCTGAGGGCATGCTTTGGCTAGTGTAGCTGACTGGATGAAGTATGGCTCCCTTATTAACTTGTCAAAGTACGATGCAGCTGCATCATTTGCTCACCCATTTGCTTAACTTAAATAAAGGTTGGTGGTTAGGCTTCTGTTGCATTGTGCTCTCCTGCTAATTATCAGTGTATTTGTTTTAGAGACAATTAGCCACCTGGTTCATTCTCCCATTGAAGTCAGGTCATCATGAGTTACATCTGCTTTCAGGACTCTTCAAGTCCAAGACATAATAAAAAGATGATGGCTATGATTATAAAAATCGTGCAGGGTTGGGCGTAAGTTGTACAGCGTATTGAATTCCCAAGGAGGATTGGGTTACAAAGCTCTTGCAGTGGCTTCCTTCTGCATGTCACATAAGATGGATGTGAATAGAAAACTGTTTTGCAGTGCCAGAAGTCCTTTACCCTGTAAATGGTAAGAGTGTTTGCAAAGGTAGGCTGATAATGGCAAGGCAAAGTGAGACATGATACCTCCCTGGGGCACCGTGGTGATATAACAAAAAAGCGACAAGTAAGCATGTCTTAGTGCATACTGAATTTGCATAAAAATAAAGTTGTTCAGACCTGTGGGTGTTTCCTTTTTAAAAATGTGCTATATAATATGGCATAAGATTATGTGTGATGCACATTTACTTTTATAATCCCATATGTTCCAGTAAAACTCTGTATTTTGAAGAAAGATTTTATTACAGTAGAACCTCATTAATTCTCACTAATGACTGGGAGACCCTTTGCAAATTACTGAATTTTGTATACAATTGAATGCCATTAAATGTAGTGTGTTGCTGGAAGATCTTCTATATCCTGAAGACAGTAAGTGGATGACAAGCCTGGCATTTGTGTATTATTGATATTGGAGATAGGTGGCTCCAAAATTACTGCAGTGGGTCTCTCTTTGGATGATTGTAAAGGATGTAAATGCAGAGGAAGCCCTAGCTTATGCAGAGCTCTGTGTGAACCCAGTAGTGGGTAGACAGCCATGACTTGAAACTCCTGTATATTGAGATGGAAGTTTTCATGCTTGGCTGGGCTGTGGACACGGAGGGTTTGTGGATTTTTTTCTACAGAGCTGAGGTAGGGGCACTATGTCCACAGTGCTTGATCCAACTCCCCACAGGAATCTGCAGGAGTGTTTCCATAATTAATACAAGAGCTGGATCCCCTTTTTAGGTACTTACTAACCACAGATTCTGCTCTCTAGTTTGCTCAAGGGCCCACCAACAGAGGCAATTGCATTTGAGTATATTTAGATGTGTGTGTGTGTGTGTGTGTGTTCATGCAGGTGTGGGGACACACACTCAGTGAAACTTGCAAAATTAGCCTGGCTGAATAAACTCTGGCTCAGTTTGTACTAGAGTTTCTTGCTCCTGGATGCAGTGTCTTCACACGTGCCCAGGACCACAGCATGTTGAGCTTGGTCGTAGCAGCCCTGGCTGGCAGAGAACCTGGGGGGTCAGCCTGCCAGCCCGGGGCTGCTCTGACCCAGTTCAATATACTGGGGAGGGGCTGACTGGGGCATGATGGTGCTCCAGTGTGGGGCTAGGCAGCAGGCAGCCCCTGTACTGAAGCACCCTCATGCCCTAGCTAGCACTGTCAGCATCTACACATGCATAGTGGCACAAAAAATGCCACCGTGGAGTAGTACTTGTGTTTACAAGTACTAACCTATGGCAGAGTTAATTAGTTTCCTGCAGTCTAATAGGGCTGCATGTGTAGACATCAAGACTTTACTGTAGAACTAATTAGGCAAACATTTACTGCAGTAAACATCTGTAGATGAGCCCAGTAGGGTGCATTTTAATGGCTGTCTGCCTCTCTCCCATGTACTATTACTAGCTCCACAATTAAAAGGCTAACTTCCCATTTTAAAATGAATATTCATGAAGATCTGATTCACTTCACATAAATGAAATCAGTCTCCTCTAAAATTTCCTTGGCCAACCTCTCCTTCCCTTCACCTTCCATGCCTTGATGTTTTTATGATTTTTAGAAAAGGGAGGCTGACCCAGGGCTTCCTGAGCCTGGTCTCACACTCCTGAACCTACAGATTTCCATACTCATTGCTTTAAGGGCTAATTACATAGGCACCATCCTTCCTAGTGCACATGCCTATGCCTCGCAGATGCCACACATTCTAATAAATCATAAACGCCCTTATGGGCTGCAGTCTCCTGGCTCTGTTTGTCCTTATACCAGCCCCTCTCTGGGCTATGGGCACTCTGGCCCCCTACATATCTGGCTATGCCTCCTCCCCTACCCTGGCCTTCAATTCTTCTCCTTAGACACTGGCCCTGCTCCTAGGCCAGTTGAGACCCATGGGCTCTCCATCCTCTGACTGTGGTCCTTCTTGGCCTTTGGCCCTTCCTGAGCCCTGGTTCTGCTTCTAGACCAGCAACACATATGGGCACCCTGGCTCTATCTGTTCCCCAGAACCTCTGGCCCTCTATTCCCACTCTGGGCCCTCTGGCCACTCTCTCCCTGGGCCAGGTGGGACCTTGTTACCTCTACTTAGTCCCTTCTAGAAACCACCAGATGGTCCCCAGTCCTAAGGCTGCATGCTGGCTGTTCCACTGGCCCTAAGGCTGCACTCCCAGCCCTAAGGCTGCCTACCCACAGACATACTTGGTGTGAATCAGAGTCATTCTCTCAGTGGCCTGCTTAGAAACTCCTTCCCTGCCACCTGCCAGGGTAAGACTCCCTTCCTACTTCAGGCCCTGGGCTTATATATATGTCAAGTCCCACTCCCTTCTGGTCAGGTGTCTTCCCTGATTGCTGCCTCAGCTGTTTCTAAAGTCTTCTCTTCTCTTAAAATGAAAGGAGTGCTAATATGAATATGAGCTGGCAGTGTAATGCTGTAGCCAGTAGGGCAAATAATACTCTGGCATGCATCAATCGACACATCTCCAGCAAAACCAAGGAGGTAATTCTTCTGCTCTACTCTGCACTGGTGAGACCACACCTGGAGTACTGCATCCAGTTCTGGGCACCACACTTTAGCAAGGACATGGACAAGCTTGAGAGAGTCCAAAGAAGAGCCACCCATATGATCAGAGTCTTAAAAGGCAGGCCATACAAGGAAAGGCTTAGGGATCTGGGACTCTTTAGCCTGAGGAAAAGAAGGCTGAGAGGGGTCCTGGTAGCAGCTTATCGCTACACTAGGAAACTACATCAAGGGCTTGGTGAGCAACTGTTCACCAGGGCACCTGAGGGGAAAACCAGGAGTAATGGCCACAAACTCCTGGAAGGTTGATTCAGACTCAACATTAGGAAAAACTTCTTCATAGTCAGGGTGTCCATACTGTGGAATAAGCTCCCTCCAGATGTGGTGCAATCACCTACTCTGGAAATCTTCAAAAGGAGACTAGACAGTCACCTTGGTGGTGTCACCTGGCCCCCAGTTATCTTTTCTGCTTGGTGCAGGGGGCTGGACCCAATCATCTTCTGAGGTCCCTTCCAGTTTTACAATCTATGAATCTAAGTGCCCTGTCGCAGGCTTCTACAGCAACCTACACAAAGCTTGTACAGAAACTTTTTCCACAGTTCTCTGTAGGTACACAGGAACTCTCCATCATCTACTCTGAATAGTCTCTTTGAACATGTCCTATTCAGGGCATAAGTGCCTTTTCCTCCATGGGAGAGTGACATGTCATGAGCAGTACTCCCATAATAGGTAGTAGGCGATCTGTGAATGGAGGATCTGTAGGATCCATCCAGAATATGTATGAGCTAAAACCAAATGGGTAGGATTGTCCTAACTTGCAAATATGTAAGAAAAGTAATTCAGTCTGATAGGATATCGCCATTAGTAGCACACAGATCCAGGAGTAAGAAAGATTTGCCAGTTCAGGGAGAAAGCAGTATCATGTGAAATACAAATAATTTGCACAGAGTGAAAATAGAAGACAACTAAGGTTATTGTTTCACTAACGTTGATTCATAGTACTGACATTTTAGAGAACAGAGGTCTGGGATAGAAACTACATACAAAATGTATTTCCTCTGTTTAGATCTATTTTTATATCTGCTTTCTTACAGACTTTTAAGAAGCTGTTGCAAACTTAATCCTGTTTAGCAATTATGATTTACTTCAATTGGCTCCACTCTTTATACTGTTTAAAGTAACAAATAATATCCACCTTGTTCCTTAACATAAATTCTGTTAAAAATAACACACATTTAAAATGGCATTCTTGGCATTTTGGAACAATCAAAGTCGGAGACAAAAGCATGCCCTACCAAAATACATATATATTTCTCTGAAAAAAAATTGTGAGATCTTTTAATGAAGACATCAAAGAATACATCTTTCTTAGTGGAAAGTAAGAATGTCTCCTGACAAAAGCCAATTAAGGAGTGAATACATGTTGTTTGTTTAGACTTGAAAAACGTATATTCTTGTAAAATAGAAGGGTGGGGGGGGTGCAACCCAATGTTTATTTAAAACTGCTAAAGAAAAAGCTAAAGAAACACAAAGCTGTATCACTCATGGAAGCTTGATAGTGCATGAAAGAAACATAAAGACAGTGATTTCATCATTACCCAAGGTATGATATGTGTTCTGGGAAGACTTTCTCAGCTTGCCTAGAGATTCTGGATCAATTCTTTTCTCATTTACACCAATGCAAATCTGAAGTAAATATATGGAAGTCAGTGGAATTATTCCAAATGTATCTTAGTGGAACTTAGGGCAGAATTTTTGCCTAAAGTGTAGCTTGGAGCTGTTGGTCTGAGAGAAATATTTCTGTGCTTTATGTTTTCCTAGTCCTTTTTTCCAGAATATTATCTTATACACAGTCATCTACAGCTCTTAAGGTATATAAACAAATACATTTAAGAGGTTAGATAGACAGAAGGTTAAATCCAGTCCTGGTGCAAGGGGAGTTTGTCTTGCCAGGATTTAAATTCAGTTTTGAGGATTTAAAATGATAGGGTAAGGCAGTAATGTTTTTTGTTTTGTTTGTATGTTTTTCCCCCCAGATGTAGAACTCATCTGTACAGTTGTTTCAGTCAAAATTGAGACTGTTTGACATTAAGCACTTCTTGAAATTTTAACTAAAATGTGTGTAGTATATTAATATCTATTTATTGTATATAATATATTACATATGTTATATATTGCTTCTTAGCAGACGGGCAGAGAAGTGCAGTACCAGCTGGAGCAGCAGAGAATGACATACAAGGTGCAAACAAGTGCTCCATTAGTGTAAGCTGCCTATCCTTGAGCTGGGTCCCATGCATTCACTACTTGCTAGGAGAAGGCGTGGGCGGCTAGAAGTAAGTTGTGAGGGGGGTGTGGAGATGGGCTGGCAGGATCATAGCGTCTCATGGGTCTCATGGGTGGGATGGAGGCTGGTGGGGAAACAGCCCATTCAGTGGCGGGGGGTGTCAAAACAGCACAGTCCTGGGGTCATGACATTGGACATGACAGTGAGTCAGCTTTCTCAGTCTTAGGGCTGTGCTATGAATGAGTGCAGGAATTCACTAGGTCTTGGTAGATCAGGTTAACCCCAGGCCAGTCTAAAGTTAGTTTCTCTGAAGTGAACTAAATTTAGACAAGGCGTGCCATTTTTAGGGCAATCCAAGCCCTCTGTATGTTTACAAACCAGGCCTAACCTTAGCTAGAGTGATCTAAATGTAATGCTTGTACATACCCTTAATGTACGTACATTAAAGGCTCCAGAGATATCACTGATGCATAACAGTAGGTGTTCTATTTTGTGTTTGTTTTTGCTTAAGAGGGCTTGACATTTGAGAGGCCAGGAGATAAAGAGGATACTGATAGCCAGAAATCTTATGATGCTGTTGTGTAACGTTTTAATATTTAAATTGTAAATTTTGTAAATGGCCTTAAAACATGGACACGGGCACAGGTTTGTGTGTGGTTGTGGAAACAGCCTTTGCAGTAGGAAAAGTTTCAACCTATCCCCTACTTTGAACTGAATTGAATAGTGAAGTCATACACTCTCTAGCCAGCATAACACTGATCTTACTGATCTTACTGTTTCCCTTGGCTTTGCCTTTCCGTCCCCACTCCTATATCTCGTGTAAACATATATCCCAGGATAGCTGGGACAGTCCTGTATTACAGAGGCTGGTCCCAGCTGGATGTTGAGAATAATAACAGGCATTCTGGCAATGCAGGGGCGCAGGGCACAGTCTGGCTAGGAGTTGAAGCAGCGCAGAGCACCTTGCAGGTGGGCAGGCAAGCAGGCACTGCTGCCTGCCTGGCACATAGCCCTACCCCCACCAAGTTCTGACAGTATGGGGAGGAGGCGGAGGACAATGTTCTGGATTTCCAGGATGGTGTCCCAGATTTCTGGGATTTCCATGTGGTCAGCCTAGCTATAGCCTTTTACCCAGCAGTGAGGTCCATGGAGGTTGGACCACTTCACCCATGCAGAATTCTTTGATTTCTGGGCAATTCTATTGTTTCGGTTTATAGATTTGTGTTGAAAGTTTGTCTTATCTGTTTGTTTTACCTTGACTCAAATTCTTGGTCACTCCTGTAAATACACGTGCATAAGAAATTTTTACTTATGTTAGCAGTTTAACTGAAGCATGTATGTATATGAAGTTACTCCTGCGCTGGTTTATAGGATTAGGGCCTTAGGGCACATCTACACATTGCCCTACGATGACGTAGTGATGTGCTATGTCACCATATAGCAAGTTATGGCAACATAGTGATCACATTGGTCTACACGTGATTGCCAGCTATGTCACTTCCTTGGCATAGTGCACCACTACAGTGATGTAGTGGCAAAATTTAACTGTGTGCTACATGCATGGCACAGTAACCACCTGTACTGCACCGTGCTTTAGTACTTCCAAAAGGTCCAAAAGAAGTACGAAAGTATGGCGCCATAGCAACATCACTGTACGGTGACGTGTAGAGGCACCCTTAGACTATACATTCTTTTGAACAAGACTGTCTTACTATACAACTCATAACACAATGGATCTATAATAATAATAAAGGCCAATAATAATAAATAATAGGGACAGTAAAATAAACAGTAGATATAAAAGAAAGCAGTAAGGCTTCATAATGGCTCTGTTTAATATACACAGCTGGATTAATGCATCATGAAAGACTATGGATAAATGAAACATTTGGAAGGAACTTAAAAAAAGTTGTGTTTAGAAGATGCTTAATTGAAGAATATTCTCCTTATCTTGAGAAGACTTTCTCCTTCATATACAGTGACTGCCATTACAAAGTTAACATTAACCAAAAACTTCTCACATTGCAATACTGATGATAGAATATTTATATTGTGTTTTAAGAGCATATTACTTCTACAGTTTGACATATGAGACAGACTGGTGAGCACCTTTTCAATGGTAAGCTCTAAAAAGCAATATTTAAAAAAAAATGAAACTAGGGCTTCCCTCTGCCACTTTGTTTCCTGCCTTCCAACCAAAAATTAAAGAAAATGTAAACCAGTCAGCTAGGAATACATCTTATTTTAGAACTCTGATGAATTGTGATGAAGCTTACTGGACAACTTGAAGCAATGTGTTAAAGTTACAAAACTGCAGTCAACCGAGAGAGATCCTCAGCTGTTGTTAAAAGAGCAGAGTTCCACTCAAGTCAGTTCCACTGAGCTACAAACATTTACACCAACTAAGAATATGGCACAACTAACTCTAGAAAACATGGAATTAGATGAGAAGTGTTTCCATTGCTTGTGAATTATAGCCCTTTCATTATTTCTGTATTTTTTTCCTTTTCTAAGCAAAAGATGCTCTAACCCTAGCTTAACTGCTGCTTTAAAATACAGTCAAAATTATTGTCTATTTTTCAGTTGTAGCCATGAGCTCTTAACTTACAACATACAGAAAAAACAGGGGCATATCAAGGCAGGAATACTCTCTGCCATGACATACCAACAATTTTGCTCTTCCCTGTAAAAAGTAAGTACTTCTAGACTGATTTGACCTATATATTTGCAATGAGATCTGCACAGACATGAAAGGATCTTCCCAGAGGGATCCAGTTGCAGGATTGGGGCCTGGGATATTCATACCTGACTAATGTGAAATTATTGCGTACTGCTAGCTATCAGAAAGGCCTAATTCAATAAACATGTAAAAATTACATCCCTCATGCATAAGTAGTTAGTTAGGGGAAGTGTTTTCTTCTGGGGAAAAACAAAGGTCCCATCATGAAAAAAGCTATATAGTAAACAAGAGCTCTATTCTGTGTCACAAAAAGGCAAGCAGAAGACTGTTTTATCATTTAGAGTCATACTGGAAAATGGATGGTAAAAACTTCAAAGTCAAGTACTTATTGATGTTTTTGCTTATAAAAATAGTACAGGCACTTAACAGCCTTTGTATTATGTGCATTCTTTAGCATGAGTAGGTAGCTGCATTAGTCAGCAGGACAAACTAAATAATAAAGTTACTGATACGTTTTTATAGACAAATCAAAACAAGTACCTGAGCTTTTAGAATCACTCACAATTCTTCTTTTACAATAGAAGCAGTCAGAGAAGCCCAAGTGGTTCTAAATGATGTGTATATGACATATTACTTACAACAGCAGGTTAACCAAAGCCTTATTGTGTAGCACTAGATGCAGCTGAAATACCTATCTAATAATTGTATTTCATAAACACCATTATTTACATGAAACAATATAATGCAAGATATTTTTAAAACTCCATTTTCATTTGTCACAGAAACAAGCACTTGTGAGCAGATCAATGCAGCAAACATGTTATGTTACAACATAACCCAAAATTATAGGCCTGAGCCTACTTCCTTTATGCAGGCAAAGCTCTCTCTTTGAGTAAGAATGCAGGACTGGGTCCAGTACCTCTGCATAGTATATCTTGGGTTTATCTCTTTTGTCAAAAAGAATGATTTCACTCACATGCAGATAGTAAGCACAAGCCCGCATATCCCTTGAGTCCCTCTTAAAATCTCAAAATAGGGCATCCCTTAGATTTTAATCGTATATTACCTTGTGCTTCTCTGGAATGAATGCCACTCATTGAGATAAGAGAAAAAAAAATCACTATTATGTTCTGCTTGCACTTTTTTGGGGAAAAAAAACATTAGATGCCCACAATTACATTTTTAGTGGTGTGGTAAAGGTAAATAGTGTCATGTATTCATAGCTTCTGCTAAGAGTCTTGATACCATTTTTTTCACAAAAGTGATATAAGGCACCAATATGTCTATATCATTGTTTAGTCAATTTAATCAATTTTAATAAGAATTACATTTCAGATCACAGGCTTCAGGGTAGCCATCATCATGCCTCTTTAATTCTTCTAACCTATGCATTTTTAGTGCATGGATAAACATGCTTTGAAACTAATGCAGTTTCACTGAATCCAATACATCCCCAGTGGAACCAATCCATGCATACTCAAGCCAGTATATTTTTATGGAAATGAATAGATTTCCTTTCAAGGCAGAATATTTTCACTGACACTAGTAGCTTTTCATTGAAAACAATGCTTTGTTTTCCAGAACCAGTACATTTCAATTCAGTCTTATATACGTCTTTCTTACATTTTTTCCTTTCTCATAATTAAACTCATTGAACTAAACTACAGTACTGGATGTCTAATGAAACCAGCACATTTTCATAAGGACCACTGGCTAGTTGAAGCCAATGAATATGCTGTGCTTATCAGCATAATTTAATAAAAGGAGGATGCTTATAAAATGGAACATGTTCTTAATATTTTCTGCTATTCTGTTCCTAGCAGCATTCCCCCATGCTAGTCCCTAGAGATATGGCGCTAGCATGCCTCCTGTCTGAGGCATGTTTTGCACAGGGGAGTGGTAGATGGTATTAGGGAAACCATTATGGCTCCCTGATCCTGAGAGGGAAAGAAAGTGGCACCATTGTGCTCCAATGATCTTCAGCTGAAATATCAGTCCCTTGAGGACTTTGCTGGCCAATGCCATTTAGAGCATTGATAAAGTTTAGACTGCTTTGTATTGCATGGAGGATAATTATGCCATTGGAATGGCCTATGCATGTTTTACTGGGCTTGGCTGGGACTAAGACCATTGTCCATTACAAACCTGGGGATTTATAGAAATGATTCTTGTCAACGTGTTATCCCAGATTTCAAGCAATGCAACTAAGAGGAGTATTTGACCTAGGAAATCAATATATATAGCACATTTGGCACTCATGAGTGGAAATATTGCTATATTATATACTTTCTAAATAGGCATTTCCCTTCTGATTGGATAGAAATTTAACACCATGTCTTACACACATTTCACTTTATAACAAATTCCAACTGCGCTTTTCAGTTGTGTTGATAAGGTAGGGGATACTCTGAGACTATGTAAAAAGAAAAGAAGCGGGGTAAGGGAGAAAGGAGGGATTTGTTCAGATTTTTGTTGCTTTTAGAAAGCACACTGTTCCTATGAAGCTTTTGGAAATGGGGCCTAAGTTTCTAAGAAGCAAAAACTTTGGCATTTCATGAACAATAGAAGTATAAGTAGCAGTTTGTTCCAAAATGTATGGCACTTTTCAGCTAGGATTGTATGCAGTTTATGTCAAAACACTTCAGTGAAGAAATACAAATACAGACTAATGTTTGACTTCTTTTGTTGTGTTGAACTGGAGCCAGAGAAAGTATTTATATATAAATCCACTTGTGAAATGCATAACCCTCTCAATGTGACTTATATGTCTGAGGCTTACAGAGAATTCAGGATGATTGACAGAAACTACTGCTCTTACAATGTTGGAATGTATTACTGTACTTATATGAAAACTCAAAAATCTTTCATTTCAGTGATGTATGTATTCATTGTCATTATCTGTTGATGTATTAGAGTTGATCACGTATTGAGATACCCAACTTGGTTGGATCTGGTGGTACCACAAAAATATATTAGGCAGCTAAATGGATAGTCCAACCTGTCAGTTTACAAAGAGTGTGGATTAAGTGTTCAGTACTTGATGTTTTATCTAACAAATTATGTGGGGTCAAAACTGGCATTGACTGAAGGAGAAAAGCAAACAGCAAGAAAGTTAAAGAAAGCTTTCCAAGTTTGTGCAACAGAGTCAGCCAGTCTCTCTTTTTCTTTTTTTCCCCACCAACCCACTGTACATCAAGCAACTGACAGCTAGCACATTCTGCAAATAGATCATGAGCAGATTACATGCATCTTTATGTATCTGGCACACAGGTGTTATCTGCTTTTATAGAATAGTTTGGATTAAAGCAGGCAGATTTTGTAGAATGTGTCACCCTTTTTGTCATACAGACAATTGGAGAAAGAATTGCCCAGGTCACTTTAACTGCCCCTGTCGTAGCAATAATCTTCCTACATGTCAGGGTCATTGCTTTAGACATTACCCAAATCTCACTTTCCCTTCTGACTTTGTGTCATTATCACATTCTCTACTCCTCCTGTATAGCTTCTGAGCTAGAATTAGAAGGACACAGGTGTTGCCACCTGCAGCATATTCATCAGTTCTTGTCTGCTCAGCACTGCTATTGATCTTGATTTTTTTAAGAACTGTTATGTGAAGGAAGAGGAAAAGGAAACAGTTGGCCCTTGGTAATTTTAGTACTACAACTGCTTTTACCTAGTGGGAGCCAACCTGAACACTGAAAGGTGTTCTGTCAGGCTAGGGGCAGAAGTTACACATAAACTGGTTTAAGTGATCAGAAACTGGTTTAAACCCGTAACAGAACATAAGTTCAGTGCACAAAAACCAGTTACAAAATGTCCGAAACTGGTTTAAGATAAACCGGGTTGACTGTAGTATCAGACTTAACTGATTTGGGTCAAATTGGTTTATGGAACTTCTGTCCCAGACCCCTTCCTGGTCTAATTTAAATCAGAGTCCTCCAGCATCCCAGCATGCTTTTTAGCCCTGGGATGGGTTGTCTGCTCCAGAGAGCAGGGCTGCCCTTGCCCCTCTCCTCCCTAGCTGGAGCTCAGCTGGCTGAGAAGGAGGTGGAGACTGCAGGCACAGCTGAGCCTGCTTGGCTTCCCCCTGCCCCCATCCCCCCCCCCCCTTGCTCAGTGCTCAAGCAGGGATCCCCCCTCTCCCCAGCCAGCATCTGACCACACCACCCGCATGCTAGCTAATGCTGAGAGGTGTCTGTGTGTCTCCAATTTCACTGGAACAAAGGCAGACAGCACAGTTTTCTGTCTGCCTTTGTTCCAGTGAAGCATTGGATCTGGGGTCAGCGTATGCATATATGAGAGAGCATTAAGTGTACATAACTCTCTGCACCAAACACAAGCAAAGTTATATGGAACTTTGGTTTAGTCCACTGCCCTCATACCTTTTCCTCCCAGCACTGCAGCTGAGTCAGTGGCAGCTAAGTCAATGGAAGGCGAAAAGGAGGAAGCAGGAATGAAATTATGTTTCCCAGAGGGAACTTTCCTGCCTTGCATTGCTTCTGGGATGGTGCAGCTACACGCAACCATTTACAAAAAGCAGAGTACAAATCCATCAGCTAACAGAGGAGAGTTGTGGAAAAAGCAGAGGTGTAGAGGTGTGGGAAAAGGTACGGTGTGAGAGAAAAGATATGTTGTCAGAGGAAGATTTGACAAGAGCAAGACTCCTTCTGAGTACTGCACAGGTATGGGGGAATTTAGTTGGTTTATTTTTTAAAGTTTATAGATTTTACATCCACCTTTGATTCATGAGACCAGTGGGTAATTATATTGTCCCTTACACGTCTGTAAAGGGAGCATGTTAGAGAAGAAGGCTTGAACAACTTTCCATATTAGAAATAAAGAGGATTAAAATGGCAGTGAATCCACAAGAGAGAGCTCTCTGAGAAATAAGGTAAGTAACTGTACTCACAATAAAATAAAAAGAAGTGTAAGGACATTAATGACTGTTCACTGATGGTTTTAGCAATGAAAATTGCCAAATCAGCCATTAGGTATTTTGCTTAGTAGTACTGCCTTACTCTCCAGTCACAACCAAGAGAAGCATTATCTAAAAATGAGAGAGTAACTAGCTGATGATAATGATCCTTATCACAGTTATGTTCACTGTGAACCTGGTCAATGGAATAAGAACAGGAATATCAAGTGTGTGAATACAAAAAGGAACACAAGGACAATACTTCAGAGAATACTGCTTTCTTTCAGAGTAGTCATGGTTGAAGTTCTTTACTGAGTGTTGCTTTCTGGGGCCCAAAAATAAAATTCAGAACTGATGAAAAAACCTCTTGAGCAGGACAAGGGGCAGAGGAAATTACATACCAGAAGATTAAGGCTGAATCTTTACAAAACCTCGGTGCATCTAACTGTGCAATAACATAAATGATATAAAGTACCTTCTTGGCTTCAAATGGTGATTGTCTCATGCATTAAAGCATGAATAAGATTTAAAGCTCTACAGAGAGTGTGTCTGGCTCTGGTTTTTTTGCAGTGCCTTGCAAAATGGGGCCTTGATCCTGACTGGTGCCTCTGGGCAGGACCATAGAACAACATTAAATAATAAGAACTATCACAGGTAGCATTAGATTAATGTGGAGAGATCTATGCCTTTGGTTGGACTGCTATTAGAATATCAGAGATTTATCCTGATCTATACCTTTTTCCATGCCATTTGTGTTACTTCACTCATAGTGACGGTCTTATTGTGAGGTTGGCTCTAATCTTGCAAAGGCTTATAAATGTTCTTTATTTTAGCCACCTTGAGTGGATTTAATGACATTAGTGTCATCCCACTGAATCAATGAGATTAATAAGTGCATAAAATAAGCATGGGGGTCAGTCTTGGTAAAATGGTGGTTATAGTAGTACCTGTCTACTAAGTGTAGGACCCCCCCCAAAATTCCAAAGCCTAACTTTAAAAAAACTCTTGCTATCACACAAAGTAGCCCATATTGAACTGCCAGCATCATCAATACCTCAATGTTAATAAGTTAACATAATTAAACAAAAAAATTCAGGGTTTTCAGAATGAGAAAAAATTAGTACATATTCATTCACAGAAAATGGGCAAACATTGAGAGAGAGACTTGAACTGTGATAGCCAAGAAGTGAAGGATAATGCTGAAATGTCATAACCGGCATCAATAGAAATCATTAGATGACTTTGCATATTATTTGCATAACTAAAATAACTATATTCAATTATTGCATGGTGAAATCACATTTAGCCATTTTTCTAACAAGGCAAAAGCATTTGTGCCTAAGCATGGCATAGATTAATTTTGCTTGTAATAATACCTATCAAATATTAGGATTTAAACTAAATAATTATGCTAACTATAGCAGCACAAATAAGTTACTTAGGGTCTGGACAAACAAAACATTTACACTATTATAATCTGCCATTATATCAATGTAAAAAGGGAGCAGACAATGATAAAAATCCTCTGTTAAGCTACACTGGTTATAGATGCTGTGTGTACACTATCATCCTGGTGGAGCAGTTGCCTCAATACAAATCTATTATTGCTCGCTTGCCACAAGGCCTTGGGAGGTCTTGCAGCTACGCTAAGATAAGTGGTTGTTTGTCTGTTCTAGATTTTGGTGTGATATGCACTGGTGTACACAACTGGCGCAAAGTTATTTAAAATATTAAGGTGTCATGTGACCAGGGCCTTAGTATTCTAGAAAGCTACATATAAGACAAAAAACATAAGCAACGTATTTAGCTATGGCATAATTACTTTGACTGTAAAGAGTTTCTTTGAGGTATTGTTTTGCTTCTAATGGTAGAAATAAACATTGTGTGCTTCTGCATCTTGTGCTTTTGTTTTTAAACGCAGTGGACCTTGATGAGGAGGTGCTCATTCCTCCTACTTTGAAGAGACTGAGGACAGTCCTTTGCTTGTTTCATGGTTAGTTTGGTATAAATCAAGGGCAGTCATGAGGACAGCCCCTTACTATCTCATGGTTAATGTGGTATAAATCAAGCAGTACTGCCTCTTTCTTATGGGCAAATTCAAACTGGAAAGGAATGGCAACCGTACATGGGGCTTCCAAAGACTGAAACTAGTCATAACATTTTAAGATTCTTTTGGATGACTTCACGTCCACTTACAGCTATGAAAAAAACCCTTTACTTTTCTATTTTATGTGAAAACTCCTGTAAATACATCTGATGGCATAGCAAAATCTGTACTGTATAAAGAATATATACAATGGTTTAATCTGATGTAGTATTTATCTTAATGGAGCCCAGTATCTCCGTTGTGGCTGGGCCATTTGCAAGTTTTCAGCTGTCTTCCCATTGATGAAGATAATTGACTTGTCATACTTAAGTCATCATGCATTTTACATACAGTACAAACCACTTATAAACTGTGATATAGTAAAAACTCCACTTGTAGTTAAGGAGAGGGTTTTTTTAAATGAATTTCAATATGCAGTTTGCAGTTATGGTTATAGTGAACCTCCGCTATAGAGATATTTTTCTTTAAATAAAAATAATTCACTATACAGTAAGAGAATATATAAAACTGGTTAGCTGTACATAAAGTGTATATCTTCCTGTGTTTTCTATAACTCTTCCATGAAAGAAAATATAAACAAAGTGAATTAACGGAATGTATTTTTTCTAGAGAGTAATTTTCTAATTTTTGCTTTGTGTAGCAGCTGCTGTTGCCATGCTGTCATTGCTGTTGCTATGTATTTTTTGAGTGTGCCAGGATGTAATTGGTTATTTCAACATATTCAGGCTATTGGTAGCAATGTTTCTATGGGAAAAAAATTACATATTTTTGATTGGTTCTTGTGAAAGGAGGTGTGCCCAGCTATTAACTTAGTGTAAATGAAGACCAATAGGTTTCAAGTCTCTTGGTGCAGTGAAACTATAAACTGTAAGTCATGAATATACTATTTAGGCAATTAATTCTACCATAACCATCATGGTGGTTAACTGAACTTGCAGTTTTAATGATGCAAGATTTCACTACCAAAATCTCACCAGATTTCTATAAACTTGTTACAGATTATTTGATCTGATTCAAGTGTTAGTGGTTCTCTCTCTGTCTATCTCTCCCTCTATCGATCTATCGATGTTTCCTGCTTAAATGTTACAACTTGCACATTTATTGACTGTAGATCCACTTTGTACTAGCTAGATAGTAGGCTGTAGACCTCTTATCTACAGCCACTGACTGGCAGCCTGTAAGGACTATTCATGTGAATTTGGTAGGGATTAGCTAATATCCCTACAGATTATTCAAGGGTAAAAGATGATTTATATAAAAACTGATGGTTGGAAGATGATGAAATTGGTTATGATGGGATGCCTTGGATACGAAGCGAAACTTTTGGTAAGAGAATGGGCACTTTCCCTAAAGTGCGGACATTTACGTAATCTGTATTTGGACCTTGATCGAACAGCTAGATACACATCTCTTGGCTAAGAAGCCACAGCAATAGACAACCTATTAGCATGACAGAGATGCTGTCATCCAAAAGATAATGCTATCATATTTAGTAATGCTAAGTTCTTACAGGCTCTCACTGCATTTATTTCAAATAATTTTATTTTCCAATTTTATCCTTGTCTTCTTTACTTGACCAATTAGCATCTTAATTCTGTGTAGTGCTGAACATGTGCTGAAAGGTACTAAGCATATTCAGCTCCCTCTGAGGCTTAGCACATTTGAGGGTGCTTAGGTTACCAGACAACCTACCAATGCCCAGATGTAGGAGGTAATGGATAACAAGACTTAAAAACTAATGGCTGCAAGCAAACTGATCATGTAGGGAAAAGCGGCGTGGTATTCCTTCCTTCTGCATAAAGGACTCTTTTATAATCTTTCATTAATCTTTATTTCTAATGCAACTATTTTTCAACAATACAAGTAAGGGAGCACCAAGTTTCTGTAAGACACAGATCACTTTGGGATAATCAAGGACATCTGAGATGGGAAGTGCTTTGTAGGACTGGACCAAGCTTTTTTAGATTTAAGATAAATTGAATTGATGTGAAGATTCTTAAGATTTTTAGGGCAGGTGGTTAAGCATGACAGGGTTACCTTAGGAAGAAGTCTAACCTGTCAGGAACTTAGTGGTCTAATTATTTCATCAACAGAAGTTAAGATTAGTATCCCAGAAGAGTGCTGGAAGAGCACTGATGATGATTGTAGTGATCTAGTTAAGAGGAAGTCTTCCCAGATTTCCTCTTTTGTTTTTAAGCACACTTCCCTCCTTTCCTCACATTGTTCTATTTTGCTTGTTGTTATTCATCATTTATTACTCTAATCTCTACATCACATCTCTTCTTCTAGGCCAACCCTCAATTTTCTTTTCCCCCTCTGTAGCTCCTCTCTTCCATTGTTTAGAAAATTTTGGTTCCATAATACTCATGGTCTATGGAAATCTGTTTTTTTTCAATTGTCCACCTACCTTTGCCCTAACTAGTCACTTGGTTCCCAGGTAGTAGCCCCAAATAGGCATTTTAAAACTTCTGAGAGGAATTTGATACTGAGAACAGCTTGAAATAAACTAAAAATCCAAAAATATTCAGAAAAAGGTGTATGACAACCTCCAATAATGATAAAAAATTACTTTCTTAAAGAACAGTGTTTCTACCTCTCTCCCCCTCCAATGTACTTAGACACCATAAAAAGTGAAGTCACCCATCTACCACTTTAAAACTTTTACTTTTAGTATGATAGTTATCCAGGATCAAACTACTGTAATATAAAAGTTTAAAAAAAGTTTAAAATAGCAATCATTAGTACTCTTGTAGGCTGCAAATGCCCGCTCAGTACACTGTATTTTAAATTCAATTTTTCATTGAAAGGCAAAATGACAGTGAATTATGACCCATGTATGAAAGCAGCCTGCACATACACATTGTGGCAATATGCTTTACTTCTGAAAGATCATGGTACTTCTGCCACAGCCTTAGAAGTGATAGATTTAGAGTCCAGGAAGACTAGTAAAGTATCGCAGTGAACTAATACCAAAGGTACATGTATAACAGTGGTGCTCCACCTTTCTGCTAGGTGGGCCAGATGGGCAATGCCTGGTCCATTCACAGGCCAGATCTGGCTAGTGATCCCAATCCAGTGCTTGGCACCAGCACAGCAGGGCCCCATCCAGCCATGTGGAGGTGGGCAGCCTGGCTCCATCCCAGCCCCACAGGGGGAAGGGGGCTTTATGTGACCCTGGGGGGGAGGGGAGGGAGATGCAGTAGCCTGGCCCCAACCCAACCTGGGTGGGGGGAGGGAGAGGGAGTGGCTGACTCCCAAAACAGCCCTATGGGGGGCGGGGGGGGCATAGCCTGGTGCTGACCCACTGTGGGCTTGGGGTTTGGAAATTTGGCAGGGGGAAGGATGGCATATTAATGGCCACTGCTTTCCCACCACCGAATTTCCTGACTCGTGGGGATTTCTACAGGCCAGATGCCAAGACTCCATGGGCTGTATTTGGCCTAGGGGCTGGAAGTTGAGTACCTGTGATATATAATATCTGGTAAATTTAATGCTTTGCTAGGGTGTATTCTCCTCTGATCATTTACAGCTGAAAACTGGTAAGTGCCACTACTGCTACTGCTTGCAAGCAGGCAACAGCTTAATGGAGATGATTTCCTTTAAGAGGTCTCTGCTGGGTTCTTGGTTGTCAGGAAAGATGATATCCACATCCTTTTGGTTAGATAAAATTAAGGCTCCTTCTGAATATCTTATTATTGATCAAGTGGCACTTGGAGTCAGGTGCCCTTGCAGAGTGAGCAGCCACTCTTAAGAGGGCACTCTATAGCTACAGAGGACAGCCTATGTCCTGCATACAGTTTTTTTCTTGTAACCTTTTTGGTTTTGGTTAACTTCTGCTTTTGTTGTTAGCAGAAATCTTACAACTAGTTCATGAGTTACAATCCCCCCCCCCCCCCCCGCATATTTTTCATATAAAAACAATTTGTCTTTTTTTTTTCTTAGTCTGAAGGAATGGCTCCCAAAATAGGGGAATTATTCAATTTCAGGAAGTGGCTTCAGACCAAGTAGGGAAGTAAGTTAATAGATGTTGGGCTTTGGTTCTCCCCTCAGAAAAATAAGATTGGGAACTGCTGGTTTTACTAGAAAGAATCACAACTGTGAGGTATTCCTAAATCCTGATAGAAGTACAATGTAACAGAGATCATAATTTGAGCCCTCAAGTGAGCCTTCCAGCAGAACAATGGATTTACTGGGGAAGAAGAGTAAGCAAGAATGAAGATGAAGCTATACTGTTTCCTCTTCCTACTTCATCTTATCTTTCCAACCTTAAGGTTGGTTTTCAGATCCTGTTACATTTTATGAGCTAATGAGCTCTATTTACTCTTGCACAGAAATGTAGTGTTTCATAGGGTTATAGGCTGAGAGAATAAAAATCTGTACTTAAGGCTACTTAACTGTACTCCTAAGAAAAAGGGCCATTTTCCAATACTTTTAATTTACTTCAATTTGGAACTTTTGGGGCTGAAATTCCCTGTCAGGGATTCATTTGTTTTTACTGAAAGTTTAATTTAGAATAGTTTAGCCATTTGCAAAAGGAGTGAAAAAATGTAATTCTCTTCTAAGGAAATATCATTATAGGCTAAGGGCTCTGTGCTGATCCTCAGAGTTAAGCGTGCATATCTCTAATTCAAGAGTATGAATGCTGCTTGAGAACAGGAGTGTATAATTTGCTGTAATCTTGGCCTGTGCATTTTTCTTAAACTGGTACTTTATTATTTGGACCTAGTCCATTTGTCTAAGTCCCTCTCATATTCCTTTCAAGCATGCCCATGTAGAATAATAAGCCTTTTGTTATTTAAAAAAAAAAATGTACTTTTTTCCATAGGATCTGGAAATGAATTAGTTGTGGCTACCTGATCTTTAACAATTTAACTATTTCTGCTGCAGTTGGAGTGTAAGTGTATTGATAGTTGGAAGTATGGAGCTACAGAGGGACGTACTAATGTAATAGAGGTGCCAGGATTGGCATATACCATCTTGCCCTCGATCTGATAGCTTGAATACCACATCTTAGTCCAATCTTGAAAAAGGCTTCCTATCAATAGTGTAGTTCTCTGATTGTCCAGGTCACACACTGGTAGTGGTTTAAATGCTTCTGAGATGACTGGTGGGGCTACATAGTTATTTCTCTTATGTACACACTAAACTTCAGTCACTCATGTCATGCAGTCTCTTTGGCTACAAGCCTCAGCAGTGGTGTCTTGATCTTCTCTGCTCCAGCAAGCATCTGGAAGACTCCCCGAGTGGGAGCACTGGACTTCATGATGGCTGGACTATACCCATCCACTTGTTTGCTGGTTCTCTTTGTATATACCCATAAAAGGAGGAGTAAGCAGCATAGGCACAACCTTAAAAGGACACTGCCTCAGCTACATCAGTCCTGCCTCTCCTGAATAACAGGTGTGTCCCTTGTTTGGGCTGGTATTTGCCTTCCTTCTTCACTCTGTGCCTGCTTATCCTAGGATCTAAATTTTTCAGTAGTTGGCCTGCTTCTGCATAGGACCTGCTACCTTTGCATATAGGCCTACCTTTCTACCTTGCAAGCTTTTGCCTACTGTCTGCACTCAGGGTCTACTCTGCGTATTTTCTCTGCTGCTTTACAGCTCCATTGGCTTTTTACCCAATCTTATGGGTATACTGGTATGACTTGCACTGACCGGATTGTGTTTAGTAGGGAGGTACAGGGACCCAGGAGTTTGCGGTCAGCCCATAACCAGGATACTGAACCTGGGCTCTCATCTGCATGTCCCTCCACTCCTGAACAGACACCAATCAATCCTTCAGACACACTTTCTACATTCCTGCATCAAGACTCTTATTCATAATCTTAAGATTGTCTTCCTACCTTTCCTACCATATTCTATGTCCTGCTTCCTTCATCTTTAGTCTTTTTCACTACAGAACACCTGCCAACTCCAGGTATCATGACTACTTGGACAGGCAGTTTGAGGAACAATATTTTCCTGAAGCTTTGACAAGTGCATTCTTCTCCCAGTTCTCTGTCATAACAGATTCTTCGCTGTGGCCCATTTGGGTCAGTTTCAGTCAATCTATGCCTGTTTCTGTTGAGCATGAGTCACAATAGCATTTACAGGAGCTTCAACCCTTCTGTTCTAGCTGCACTCATTTGCGTCTAGCAGCACCCTGTACACTGTACTAGAAGGTGCATCATTTCCTTCACCATGGTCAACCTGGCCTTCGGGTCCACATCGTAATGTCAGTTTAAGTATCCGAGTGCAAACTCCATGCAACAAACAGGATGAATTTCCACAACAGTTTTTAATTTGATCTTCACACTACAACCAAGAAAAGGAAGAGAATTAACATTCTTCACTTGTTCCTATACCTTTCTGGCTCCTTTCACCTTTTTGGCTTTCCAGCCAGCCATACAGACTCCTGCAGCACCCTCCTACAACCCTTCTATTAGTTCTTCAGACTTGCTGGATTTTGGAGGTATCTCTGACCACAGTTCCCCAATTAAGAAGGAGGCTTCTCAGTATGGGTTCCTGCCCTCTTACAACTAGCTTTGAGCTCTCTGCTTTGACATCTTCATAAATGCTAATTCCTATATCACATGCCAGTGCTTTAGTTACTGGACGTATATCCTTAATCTTCAGGCACTCGGGCATCAGCCTTTGCATTCTTCTTTAGAGAAATAGCAGGTTCTTTCAATTTCTATATCCCATTCAGTTACTGACTCACAGGGCCTATTTACACGTGTATATACACGTGACTAAACTCAATGCGCCTTTGCTTAAGGCAATTTAGGTGCACATCTACACAACGCACTAACGTGCATTACAGCACATAAAATGTAGGTCTGAATAGTTAAGTCACATTAGAGTATGTGCAGACATGTTAATTCGCATGAATGCATTTTCTATCCATTGACGCACACTGCATTAATGTGTCTTATCATGTCTACGTTTATTTCATACACATTTGGGCTGGAAGGGACCTCAGAAGATCATGGAGTCCAGCCCCCTGCCCCAGGGCCAGGAAGTCAGCTGGGGTTACAGGATCCCAGCAAAATAAATGTTCAATTGACTCTTAAATGAATCCAGAGTAGGTGCTTGCAACACCTCTGAAAGCAGTTTGTTCCAGGTCTTGAGGGCTCGGACTGTAAAGAATTTCTTTCTTACGTCCAGCCTGAAACGGTGTTAGAGAAGTTTGTGACCATTGGACCTTGTCATCGGGGTGATCTAGTGAACAGGTGTTCCCCCAGATCCTGATGTACACCTCTTATAGGCAGCCACCAGGTCCCCCATGAGCCTGTGCTTTTCCAGGCTGAAGAGTCCCATAGCTCTCAGCCTCACATCATAAGGTCTGTTTTCCTGCCCTCTCATGATGCGCGTGGCTCTCCTGTGGACTCTCTCAAGCTTCTCCACATCCTTTTTAAATTGTGGAGCTCAGAATTGGATACAGTACTCCAGCTGTGGTTTCACCAAGGCCGAGTACAGCAGGAGGATGACATCCTGGGATTTGCTAGAGAATCATCTACGGATGCAAGCTAGAGTTTTGCTTGCTTTGCCAGCTGCAACATCACATCATTAGATGTTTTCCACACTGCAAGGGAGTGCTGCCCATGCGTGCACTGCTCTGCTCTTTTTTTCTATGGGTTTTTTTGACCCCTAGATATAAAAAAAACCTGTGGAAAAGAAAAAGCAGAGCAGCACACACAGAGGCAGCATGCACCACTCAAAAGCGGAACCGGGCTGCCCAGAGCCATACTGCAGCTGCTGGCCAGGCTCCGTGTGGCACAATTACTGCTGCTGCAGCCCTGGGAGGACCCCAGGTAAGGCTGCTGGGGCCACCCTGATGCTGGCCCTAGCCCCCCCCTATCCCACCTGGAGAAACTTGCTGCTCACCAAAGCACATGTGGCATGGGCATTCCCCAGGGACAGGTAGTGCCACTAATTGTCCCTAGGAAACCAAACGTCCACGTTCATGTGGACGCAGCCTAGGAGCTCAAGCAGAGACATACAACCTGGAAATGTGCTGCTCAGCTCCTGCTCAACCCTGGAGTCTGCTAAACTATCAGTCTATACCTGAGTTGCCCCACCTGAGTTGCTAGGTACCTAGCTCCTACCCAAGCTTCATTTGGATCCAGAAAGCTAATGGAGTGATACTTAAGTTTCCTGAAGGGTCCCATTTGGTAAGTATGCTCACTCTACACCTAATGTGCAGCTAAAGTATTGAGTTCAGCCAAAATATAGTAACCACTACCTCTTTCATTTAAAAAAAAAAAACCAACATAGCTAAAGGACATGAGGTTGTAATAGCATAGAGGCTATAGCAGTGGCCTCACAAGTGAGAGACCAGGGCTCAATGTCCCCTTCAGCCTGAGAGCATTCGAACCTCTCTCTCCTATCCCTTTGGAGAGTGCTTTAAACTCTGTTGAAGCTATACCGTTGTGCAGCAATCAATGCAAGCAACCAAGCCCCAGAAGGGAGGGAATATAACCTGGAGCCTAGCGGTTAAGGGTACTTTGTTGCATGGGTGGGGAGGGAGTCTTGGGTTGCTAGAAAGATTCTTTATGCATTTTTCCTTAAACTGTAAGTGGATAAAAGCAGAAATAGTTGTCAATGGAAGAAAAACCCAGGACACCCCTTCCTAGCTGCTGTATTTAAAAAAGAGCGAGAATTACTCAATTCTCTAAAAAAGAAGGCTTATACTCCCAGAAGTGGGTTCAAGCATCTGGATCCTAAATGGACAGAGGTGCCTATATTCCACAGAGGAGTTCAGGCACACCTCTGTGCTTAGCATGTCCTTCTGTGTTCCTACTCGGTGGGCAGGTTACTTTGTTCACCCTTCTGAAGTGCCTAACTCTCTCCATGCCCTGTAGAAGGAATATGGGCTTTTAACTGTAGGCCTTGGATTCCATTCCAGGCATCAATTGACTTAGATCATTTCAACACCACTGCCATGATGCCAAGATCTATGACCTGTCTGCTTAGCCCTGCTTAGCACCAAACCTAGAAATTAGGCAGTGTTTAGTCACTGACTGGTGACTGACTGGGTGCCAAGAAGCAAATGTGAGACAGATAGTCTTTGATCAGTGCCAGCATGTTTACTCTGGGCTTCTCTAAGCCAGCTTTTCTATCTGATTTCTGGGCTTTGGTGCACTTAGCAGGAGAGAGTTGGTGAGGCATGCTTCTCAGCAGTAGACCTGGGGCTCAGCATGTAGGAAGCATAGACAAGTCCTTAAAGTCATATATTATTGTGACTGACTTATCTTACCTATGTTCTTCTTTGGCTCTAAAGCCATGCAGGTCTGTATGTTGAAATTATGTCAGATAGTGAGGCTCCTAAATTTAGAGCTGAAATCTGTGTGAGCTAAAGGAACAGGGGACTTGCTGGAATATTTAGGGATTCTCAAACTCTGAGTTCTCCACCACTCAGTGGAGTGTCTTAACACCACTCACCAGGAACCAGATAATCCAGTATGCTTTCGCTATTCACCACTACATTGAACCATAGCAACCAGTGATAGAGTGGAATTGATTCTCAGTTACTCTGATTCATTCTTCGTCAAAGAGGTATACAGTTTAAGGCTTTCCATATTCTGAATTTGTCATTGGACTTCTAAGCAAATAGCTAGAAAATCTTCCACAACCTGCAGGGTATACTAACCATTCTGATTCCATCCCTTCTGCTTGTTATGTGGTTTCCCATTCACCACCTTCCCCTCTGAGAAGCTAAATACTGATCCATTCATTTGTTGTTCCGTAGGCATTGTTGTTGGTAGGCATTTACCTGCAACTACAAGGGCCAGAAAGATTTTTATCTGTTTGTTTGCAATTAAAATAAAGCTTAGATTCTAGAATGCATGTTTAAAAATGGGGTTGATTATACTACCAAATAGAGAATTCAGAAGCCACAGTAAACTAGGGGTGGACAAGACATTATTTCTGTCACCCTGAAAACGTTGAAATTATTTTTAAAAAATTGTGACCAGAATGTTTTTAGTTTCTATTGAAAAACTGAAAATTCAAATACTTTTTTCCCCAGATGTATTTGCTGAAAACATTTGTGTTTTGGGTGCTGAATGCATACAAATATTCTGAAGTTTTGCTTTTTCATGAAAATGTCCTTGACAAAACACTCTTATTCCAGAAAAAAAGGAATTTTTTCTACCAAGGCTACAGGAAACATACTATCTTGACTATGTTTGAATTAAATGCTGAAATCTGAATTAATCATTAATCTGTTGGAATTAATCTATGTATTGCTCCTTTCCCATGGCCAATTTAGAAAAATATAATATTCTAAAGCCAGTTATTACATTAATCTTCATTCCAGTGAAATGTATTGTGTTCATTTTTATTTCTTGTCCTTTTTGACCTCTCCTAACAATTAACTTTATATATCCCATTATCAGTAAAAAATGGACTTTTTGTTTAAAAGACACTTCCTCTAATATCATGGAAATACACAGTGTATTATATAACATGGCAATAGCATGCTATACTAAGACTGTGATCCAACTTCTATACCACGTCCCAACCTTGTTCAGTTGTTCAAAGTTATCTCAAACAAATAACTTTTGGCTTGAAATTTCCTTTAATGATTTGTTAATTCATTTTTTTAGCTATTCAAGCATTAAAAGTAGCTAAACAACTTGTTTTATAGCTCTAGCTGCAACTTAAAATCAATTTGAAGAAAGCCAATCCATTATTTTTTGCTATGAGTACTTAAAACAGTATTTTTTCTGTATGCTCAATAACATATTTTATGGCACTTTTAAATCTTTTTTTCCTGGGTACTTTTGTTAGTGTCACTTTACTTGCAAACACATTCTTAATTTTAAGAATACAGCATCAAAAACTTCCTTAAGAGTAAGAAAATAAGAATTCAGTATGAGGTGAGGTTGGAAAAAGAAACCATCAGTAGGAACAACCTGACAGTAGATGCCTTCTGTAGCCAAGAGAGATATGGACAGTATTGCAGAACAGAGATATTGTATAAAACCAACTTACTTCATTACTCTTGCTAAACATATCCCATACAGGATTCTGGCTGTATTTATTTTGGCAATGCCTGTGTGCCCTGGCATCCCAATAAAGTTTATGAATATTGAATTAGAAAAGCAACAGTGGTCATCAGTGGTATTGAGGGAAAGTTAGGTAGCTGGTATAAAAGCAATAGTAATACAATGCAAGTAGGATAATGGGGCTGTGTTAAGCAGTGGGAGTTCCCTAATCATGTCCAGAAAGGTCAGGAAATCAGAACATTGAAACAGTTCCAGTGGGTGATCAAATACTTTCCCAACTAAAGTTTTTTGAATTAAAGTAATATGCAAGAGTGATTTCAGTTCTCTTTATCCATCTTCCCTTAGCTGCAGCTTGTGTGACAGTATGAGATAACTCAATTAGTACAGAAAGATAAGAGTATATTAGAGTCCTGTGAGGAGGAAGTTCCTAGACTGATTCCCTAATGCCTACAAGGATAATGGTAAGATAAAGCCCTAGTTAATTATATTGAACAGGCAGGAAGAAACTCGCAACTAATCATGCTGTAGTTAAAAGTGTTTTCTTTTTTCTTTCTTTCTTTTTTTTTAAATGAACACTCAATACTGATTGTGTGGTTCCTGTTACTCTATCAGAGGATCAGGATTACAGGGCCTAAACATCCATTGATATGCAGATATTGTCCTCAAATAAACATCACTTAGGAGAGCTTCAGGAGTTTTATTTGTGCTGTGGATGTCAATGGTATTAGGGATGCCTTATTCCTGTAATACTACTTTAGGAGAGGCTGTGAGCAGGGATGTCACTTTTAGGCATTTTAAGACTAACAGAACAAAAGTTCAGGGCATGTGCTTTAATGTCCTTATATGTTATTTTCTCTGATTTCTTTTCATTGCAATATCTTTCTTGGGTTGTAGCTCAAAAAAACACATAGCTGTGTTGAGCGTACACATCTTCTTCCTGTAGCATTACGAAGGGCAAGAAAGTAGAGACTGAAAGGGAAGAGGAGAGAGACTTATTGATTGCTTCTCCTAGCATGAAAACAAAGCCCATTTTGTCTGCCTGTGGAAATTTACAGATCCTGGGCTGAATTCACACACACACATTCAAGTGAACATTGCATTTTTTGGAGCCAGTGGGAGTCGCCGTACCTCAGAGTTATCCTCAGGAGAGGATGGGGTGAGAGGGCAGTTTTATCCTGTGGTCAGACTTCTACAGAAACCTTATCTGTGGAGGCTGCTTTAGGGTATGGGCTGAACCAGCTCCTCCCTCCATCAGCTTGTCTCATTCCTCCAAGCAGGAATCAGGGCTACTGATAAAGCCTATGAAAATAAATTAATTTGGTTGTTCAACTTGTCCAATTATTCCAAAAGTAAATAATGCGAATGTGAGGGAAATGTAACTAACTTAGCCTAAGGATCATGCAACACCCTCACTAGAGAAGCATCTAAAGCTGCCTGCTAAGTTGGTTGATATGCCTTTTATTTAGCTTGATGTTAATTTGCTAAACACTGTTTTGGTGTATGTGATTGTAGAACATAAAAATGCAGTAGGTGGTTTATAGGAGACGAGTGCAAAAGAATACTCAGTGCTACGAGCTCTCCATACAATGCATATTCTCTAAAGGGATGAAATTTCCCTCGAGCTACTGGGTAAACTGCTAAGTGAGGTACACTATCAGCTTTACGGCTTTCTTTAACCTGCTCCTCCTACTGGTGCTTTGTGGTGGGCGTACAACTGTTGCAAGTAGGTGGCACAGCTGTTTGCGTTGACTGGCTCAGTACCTTTGGGATACAGACAACACAGTTAATGTTGCAAGATGAAAATGGCATTTGTACTTTAATAAACTCACTCTATTTCTTTGTTACTGAGGGGGAAAAAAGGGTTGCCAGCTTGACGATATCCAGTATCAGTGGCACTGTTCAAATCACACAGTGGTGGCTAATGTTTGCAAAATCCTGACTAGCATTTGAAAGGGTAACATCAGTTTATTATTACTGCAGTAGCTGTTAACTTTATGAAGATTTCCTGTGCACCTGCCTGCTACCACGTCTTTAACATATATGCATATTTATACAACTTAGGCAACATATGTTTGATGATTTTTGTCATTTATATTTACTCCAGTATGGATAGCAATTAAAAAATAACCATGCTCACAGTGATGAATTGGTGAAATTCCTAGAGAGGTAGAAGCTGCACAAAGATTTTGAAGATGGAGAACAAGGTAAATAATTTGTAAAAAAAAAAAAAAAAAATATAGTTACTCAGTAAGAATGTAAACTACAGAAAAATATGTATAGCAACAGGGAAAATACATTACCTTGTTGCGAAGTAGAGCTAGGGAACAGAGCTAGGGAACAGTTTAGAGCAAGGTAGATTTCTGTTTATACCTCTTCTTACAAATGAGTTGCTGAATTCTCTTGGAGGCATGGTCAAGAAGGGTAATTTTTGGTAAAAAATTGGCACCTGATTTATACCAACTACTAAATGTGTGTTTTGCCTTAATAGTAACCTTTTTGCAGATGTACATGTGACAGCATGCTGGTTTCTAGGGCCCTCAGTGATGATGCAGAGCTAATCTGCTGATTCATCCTGGTTCCATTTCGGGTGAGTCTCATTACATCCAAATCAGAATAATAGAAGCTGAAAAGCCCCTGAGGTTAAGCATAAGAAAAAGGGATCTTGAGGGTAGGACCATCCATAAATAGCTAGTCCATGCTAAGGTTTATATCTGATGCACTTAATTCTGGGAAGAGGATGAGGTTTGGACACTATCCCTAGGTATCTGCCTGTGCATTCAAATAAAGATACATGTAGCATATGGGAGAGTGGGATGAGGACCACGCCATTTTGCAAAGTAAAAATAAGTCACAGGCACAATTTAGATGCTAATTTAAAAAAAAATCTTACCATGTTTCACATCATCGTCTTTGAGAACTCCTCATCTCTGTGGAGAGACGGGGTTGTATACCGCATGGAAATTGAATAAGGGCATTGCAACTGGGTACAGGTACAGCTGACAACTGAATTGGGGGATGGCGTGGTGGGGGGAATTTAGAGAGTTTAACTTAAAAAAAGAAAGGAAAAACTGAAAAAGAACTGTCTTGGATCTTAGGTTTTGTGTGGCATCCAACATTGCCGTATGTAAGGTTTTCATTCTTATTTTGGCAAAGCATCTAGGGCTACTCAGCCAGTCAGATAGCTTGACATTGCCAGCACTATTATTTCTCATTCTAAGGAGCATCCAAAGGATTTCTTGTTACTGTTTATTATTTCTATATTGGTGGTACCTAGAAACACCATTCAAGAATTAGGGCTCCATTGCAGAAGGCACTGCCCAAACCAGTATAAAAAAAAAAAATGAAAACAGACTTTACCCAAGAGGGTTTAGTCTTTTTGTCCCTTCCAATTTATAGATTGAATCCTTGACTGGGCAACATTTTTTATATTGCTTACAGAGTCTGAGCGAGGCGGATATAAATGTGAATGCAAGAAATGAATAGCATTTTGCAAACATGCCTCTAAGTTGATGTCTAGGATCAATCCTGCCCTTCATCATGAAGTCATTTTGTCTAAATTTCTCCATTGTGGTGAATATCTTAGTTTTAGGCACTTGCCTGAGGATCTATTAATTTGCATTTTTCAGAGTAGACCTACAATTTTCTGATCATATTCCACTATATGCTTTGATTTTCAGATTGTTGGTGAAAATAGTGAATGGACCTATCTCTAAGCCTTACAATATAATGCTAGGCAGTTCCCACTGCTTGATACATTTACTCCAGGTTCTGAGCTGCAATGAAAGGGTGCTGGGCCCATCTTCGAAAGACTGTCAAAGCCAGCTACAGGCTGCCTTTGTGTGTCTTTGTTGGACAGCCTCTGAAATTCTTCAGAGCAGCCTCAGTTTTGCTCTAATTTACACTAGTTGCTGGGAAACCTGCCCTCTATAATAGCAGTTACATGCATGTGAAGCAGGAGCCATTACAGCAGCTTTGTGCCACCAGGTGCTTTTCTTTTTTTTTTTTAGGTGCAGGAAATTCTCAAGGCTAAGTACAGTCATTCAGAAAGCCTGAGGTGGAATTGATTGAATCTACGCAGGTTTCTCTAAGATTAGTAGATTGGACTGGGAGCAAATGGGACTCATGTTCACTTTTTAGTTGGGGAAGGCAGGCAGATGCCTGCACTGGCCAAGGCCAGAAGGCACAGGGCGCTCCTGCATGCATCCAAGTGGGCTGGAGATTGCCGAGGGCAGCTGAATGCAGCAAGTGGCTGGGCCATCCCCGATTGTCTGTCAGGGATGCCTCCCCCTGCTGCCCTGTCATCTGTCAAGCAGCTGGCAGCTACAGGCAGCCAGTGGAAGGAGGCATGCTTGCCCGTTTGGTGGCATGGGGGTTCCTGGGCTTTGTCAGGGCACAGGGGTCTGCTCCAGGCATGACAGAGGCAGGAGGGAAGTGGGGCTTGTGAGCTGCTTGGGGGAGGAGGTACCAGCAGTGCATCCTGTATTACTGGCTGGGTCAGTGGAGCACAGCATGTCTCTCCCCTGTCCTGAGTCCCAGGACCCTGCACTGGAGTAGCTCTGGGAAGGGCTCATAGGATTTTCCCACCAGAGCTAGTGCTGAATTGCTGCCTGAAGCCACTTTTCTGCAGCTGCAGGGGCATGGCAGCGTCCCAGGACTCAGGACAGGGAAGGGACTCTCTGTGCCACGCTGACCTGGCTGGGAATGCAGGATGCACCACTGGCACTTTCTTCCCCCAGCAGCTCTTGAGCCCCACTCCTCCTGCCACCTCTGTCGTGCCTACAGCTGATAGACAGAGAACTTGGAGCAGGACCAGCTAGGCACTTGGCTGGAACAGCTGAGCCATGGCTCACTACGAGGGAGGGTTAGCAGGGGCCCTGTATAGGCAACTGGGATACTGGTGGACAGTGACCTACCTTGATTTGTGACCCGACCTGGCACCGATGTTCAATAGACCTGTCTACCTAGATTGAGTAAGACTTATACTACACTGATCCATGTCTATCTTAGAAAGGGATCTGCCATTTTTAAAGTAGTCTATGTGCCCCAAGCTTCTGTTTTATTATCGGTATAGACCAGATTACAACCACCTAAACTGGAAAAAGTGCTGACATTAGGATTCCTTTGAAATAGAAGTATGGGTCAAGATAGCCTTTATGGAATGCAAAATCTAGTGCATAGATGTTGATATGACCTCATTGTATAGTTCCTCAGCACCTTTTCAGTCCAAGGGACAGTATGCTCATACCCATGTTGCTTTTAATACATATCAAAAGTAAAATTTTGTGAAATACTGTATCAGCTGCTTTACTGAAATGTTTTCAATCTACAGCTTTTTCTTCCCTCCCTATTTCAGTAGCTCTATGTTTTTTTTAAACACCCAAGTGAATGAATAGAGTTTTGTTTTCCAAAAAATTGTCTGTTTGCCTTTGGACTGACAACTTCTAGGCCAGTCTGTTGCCCAACACACTGCATACCCAGTGAGATATTAAACCCCCAAACCAGCATTTATAATAGAAATACAGTAAGCCTTTAACCATAACAACACTAGCAGGTGTCACCACAATAAAGATAACAGCCTCCCCATGAACAAATATTAGATTAAAGAGATCAATCAATCTGTATCTTAAATTCTAGTCTCAGCATGATCACTTCCAGTAGAAAAAAAGTATTTTCAGTTTGTCTGTACATTGAAACAGGTGATAAACCTCTTGATTGTTTAATTTAATTTTTTGTGATATTCTAAGAAAATTCACGTTTTTGTTTGCTGCAGAATTTTTATGCAAACAATACAGGAAATACTTGTGACCTGGAGGAATAAGGCTAGGGACAGAAGTTACACACAAACAGGTTTAAGTGATCAGAAGAAACTGGTTTAAACCTGAAGCTCAGTGGACATAAACCAGTTTCAAAATTGCTGTAACTGGTTTAAGATAAATCTGGTAGAATGTGGTATCAGACTTAACTGATTTAGGTCAAACAGTTTATGAAACTTCTGTCCCAGACCTGTTCCTGGTTCAAGTTAAATCAGAGTCCCCCCAGCATCCCAGCATGATTTGCAGCCCTGAGTTAGACTGTGCTGTCTGCTCCAGAGAGCAGGGCTGGCTCCACCCTTCTGCTCTCTAGCTGAAGCAGTGAGGGCTGGCTCACTGGCCCCCCAGGCAAACCCCTGCAGGGATCTGGGGCCAGGAAGTGGGGTCAAACTTCCATTCCTCCGAGTATGGCGCTGCCTTGCCCTGCTTATTTAGTGTTGCATGTGACTGTGGACTACAAATCCCAGAGGCACCTGGAAACAGGAAGAGGAAGTGATGAGCAACTCTGCAGAGTCTTGCTTCTGTGATTGTGGACTACAAATCCCAGAGACCTGAGGACTGCAAATCCCAGAGACCTCAGGGGCAGCAGGAAGAGGAAGCAAACATGCAGCTCATGCTGGGGAGGTGCCAGAGAGCCTTGATCTAGTGCCCCCAGGCTTCTGGCTTGAGCCACTCCAGGCACGTGGTTGCATTTCCTGAATAAAAAGTGAATGTTCATTTGCTTATTGGTCCAATCTTGCAGCGTAGACTAACCTGCAAAGGCTGAATCAATTCACCCTTGGGCTTTTTGACTGTCTGTACTTAGCCTAAGCGTGCAGCAGTTGTAAAGCTTGATGTAAGCCATGGTAGTTTGCATATTGTCATGACTCACTATGCTGCCTCCTCTTAGAATGCTAAAAATGCATTCCTTTTGTCTTGTGAAGCACTGTAGTATCCATGTACTGCATGTTGTGCCATTAAATTACCAGAGGTAATAATGTCCTGCCTTTTTATTTCCTTTCTTCTGTGTGTCGTTGCTAACTTGTTAAACTATCATCTGGCCTACTTCTTCTGTTTATTACTATACTGGGAGTTGTCAAAAATTACCAAGCCCTTTTCTGTATGACACAGTTTTCTCCTTCAGAGTGCTGGCAAAACTTTGAAAGCATGCACACAAAAAGACCCTCTGCAATGGCAGAACTCTCCACTCTACTGAAGAGTTACCCCACCTCTGCTGAGGTAAGGCTTCTGTCACCAGCTGGCAGGAGCTGAAACCAGGTGAAAGCACTGAGAAGCTGGGGCCCTCCCACAGTGCACTGGTGGCACAGCATCTTGCATCTTTTGTGGTTCATTGACACATGCACATGGTGAGTGCAAATTGCTACCAAATCTGAACAGGAGCATTTGATATCATTTTGCACACCCATTTTGCAGACGGGTATATAATTGAACTAGATGCAAGGCAGAAAAGCATCAGACCCAGTAGTCTTATGGATTTCTCCCTTGCCTTTTCCCCTTTTCTTCGCTTTATTTGGAGACCCCCCCCCCCCCCCCCCCAAACATGGCCTTCTCCAACTCAGGAAGGCTAGTGTAGTCTCACTATTGCTCATTCTTATGATCCTGTATTAGCAGGGGAATGCATTCCATGTGGTGACATGGACACTGGCCCTGAAGTATTTTTGTGGCCTGGATGTAGAATTTCAATAAACTTGCTTTAAATGGAAAAAACCCTCACTATATTTCTTGTGCCTATAATTCTATCCAATGTTATATCAGTATAATCTTTTTCTCAGTGACCGGTGTTAGGTCGCAGATGTTTGCGTTGTGAGTTGAGAAGTATTTATGCAGGACAGGCTGAGTATTTCAATCCTATTTGTAGTAACAGTCTCAGGTCTCACTGACTGTCTGATTCTCCTCTCACTTAGTGTAAACTAGGAGTAGTTCCCTTAAAAATATGGAGTTCCACTAATGTAAGATCAGGTCAAGTGAGGTCAAATTCAGGCACACAATCTCTTATGAATGAGAGTTTGGCTACATAGGGGGAAAAAATGTGAACATTTCTTCCGCAAAATTATTTTGCATAAGTTCCCTAGGTGGATGTTCTTATTCTGTATCAACAGAAATTTGGTGGTCTGTTTAGTGGTGTTTGTGTTTAAGTGTGTTTAAGTTAAATCATGCAAAGGTACTCATTATGGAAAAAGTGTGTCCTCTTGGGGTGTGAATGCCTGTTGAATGCACACCCATCCATATTTCACAATACCTTCCCTGGTGAAGACAAGGCCTAGAGCACAGCTGACTAAGCATACCAAAGGTCTTCAGGTCTTCAAAGGTGAATTTATTTAGAGAACTATGAAATCTGCCTCATGCAAGCTGTGAATGAAAGCCTGCCTTCCCAACCTGACCTAAAATGGATGTCTGTCCATCTTACAAAAGCACCATGCAGTTTGACACACATGGCTCATCCATTTCCCCATTTTTACTGAGGAAATTTTATTTTGGAGGAAATTTGGGCCAGATAAGAGTGCATGGGAAAATATATAAATCTGTTAAATAATATAGTTGGTTACTTACTTTGTAGTAAATACACACATATACATATTTAATCCATATTTTATAAGCTCAACAATAAGCTTGGAAATATTATTTCAATAAAAATATTTTATTTAAATCAATTCAATCGTGGATACTAAGGGAATTTTTTCTAACAAAAATCCTTAAGAGCTTTAATCCTTAAAGTAGACTAAGCACCTTTTGATCTCTAAAAAACAGAAAAGGTTTAGCAAAATATCTTCCAAACCTCCTACCCTCAGGTTTTTCAGTGTGGTATAAACTTTCTTTTCACTTGAATGATTGGTTCATATCATATGTAAAAAGTCATGGAAAGTTTATTTAGCAGAACACCAGTTTCATGATGATGAACGATGACTGCAAGGCATGTCTATGAAGACTGCTCCAATGCCGTTACAATGTAAGATGAGGATGGGGAAAGCAATTTCAGTATAACTCTATTGAAGGCCCATTACCAGTCCATTACAACTGCAGACTAATTGAAGCACAGGAGCACACAGAGCCTCTGTCTTTGGTGACACAGTTACAATGTGATATTAATATGTTAAAATTATTTCAATGCCATGCATTAGATTTTTACTATTAATGTTAGACAGCACATTTTACATGCAGGATTGTATCTCACTTTCTTCGCTTATGCAGATTCTCCTACTGAATTGTAATAAGACTACTTGCATAAAATGGGTGTAACCCAGGTCATACAGAAGGTACCCCCTCTTCAATCAAAGGGATGTCAGTGGGTGCGTGTATGCTGTTGGGGGTTGGTGGGGTGTGTGGCCACTTAACTGTAGGCCCACTCATCTCCCTTTCCCTACAGAGCAGAGCAGAGCAGAGCAGAGCAGAGCAGAGACCTAGGACACTCAGTGACGTTTAACTATGTACAGGTTTAATGAATACAAATAAAATAAAACTTATAACCATAAGCTTACATACATATATCTATATGCATATATACATTGGCGACACATAGGGGGTGCATGTGGACCCCCTGAGATTGGCGGTCCGCCCCCTGAGAGAAGCGCTGTCAACACGGCCAGCAGCACCTGTGGGCAGTCGCTGCTTACCACCGCCCCGTCTCCCCACCACTGGCTGCCTGCGGGAGCTCCCCGCTCGCCACCGCTGCAGCTTGCAGGCAGTCGCTGTGCCTCCCCAGCCTCTAGGGGCACACATTGTTTATGCACGCACGCATGCGCGCGCACACACACACACACACACACACATTATTTACAAATGTAGGTTAACACAGGCAATAGCACTTCTCAACCTTGAACCCAGGCACAGGCCTATCCTTTGTGGCCTTCTGATTAGTCTGCAGTGGGCCCTCTAGGCAGCAGGCAAAGGAGCATTTTAGGATAAAACACAGATTAATTAACAAATCAATGACAGGAATAGTTGACAGTGATGGGGCAATAATTGAACATACATAATCAGGTTACATCAGAAGGGTCGCAAACATATACAGATAACCAATACAATGAATTCAAATATAAAACAGCTTCCTAATACAACAATAAGGATGTGGGTTACATCAAGAATCCCAACAACATGAGAAACCAGAACAACACAATGGCACAACAACTGTGCCCAAAGAAGAAATGACAATCCGGTGAAGGATACTGTTACTTAATAACACATCATTACCCTCTCCCAGGTCCCTCAATTAGGAGGGGCCCATAAGCTTGAAACCACCCTCACCTGAAGAGCTTCCCTTGGATCACAGTAGTGAGGAAGGTCCCTTCTCCCCCGTGGAAATCCTCTTCCCCAGGTAACTCAGGACTCCCAGTCTCCTCCCTCGCAGTGGGGTTGACCTGTCCAGTTGCTGTTCATGACAGGAAGGCCCGAGCTGCCTCGTGCAGCCACCAGGGTCTATCAGCCCCGTGTACTGTTCTGTGCATGGAGGGCTCCCGCCTCGTGCAGGTTGGGGAACCCGCACTGCCTCATGCAGCAGCTGCGGCTGCTTTCAGCCCCATGCACTGATCCATGCACCATGGGGACCTCTGCTACTTGCAGTGTCAGAGACCCAAGCTACCTTGGGCAGTTCCAGAGTCCCATCAGATCTCCAGCCCCATGCACTGATCCATGCACCAGGGGGTTGGCTCCTGTCTCGGGCAGGGTTGGAGACCCGCACTGCCTCATGCAGCCGCTGAAGTCCCTTTCAGCTGTCCACCAGCCTCATGCATCGTTCTGTGCACTGAAGGGTGCTGGGCTCCTGCCTCGTACAGGGTTGGGGACTGGCACTGTCTTGTGCAGCTGATGAGGTCCCATCCACTCCTAAACCCTCAACAGCCCTGTGTACTAACCTGTGCACCGAGGGCTCCTGCCTTGTGCAGGGTTGGGGACCTGTGCTGCCTCAAGCAGCTGCCTGGTCCCATCTGCCCTCTGGCCCCTCTGTCCACTGACCCATTCACCATTGCCACTCTTCACGTGGCAGCTGGGATGCAGCCGCCTGCCGCTTCTCCCCACCGGAGGCATCTTCAGGGCGCTTCTGAGACAACTGCTCTGCCCCTGCTGGTCAGCTCAACCAGCTCTTCTACAGCCCTCGTCTTTGTTGTCCCTTGATGAAAGCTGCCTGTGTGCTGGGAACACTGGCTTTTTATTCCTTCTGTAGGCTCTGCCCCAGATTGGGAGTGGACCAATGGAAAGCCTAAGGAGTTAATTCCCCCTCAGGTTTTCTTCTTCACCTCGATCCTAGGTCAGGGCAGGGAAAGCCTCTCTCCTACCTCCTCCTGATTGGTGGGGAGGGGGAATGTCCTCACCAATCAATCTGAATCCGTCAGCTCAAGCCAGCAAGCTGGGCTACCACTGGTAAGCCTGCCACATGGGAAATTGCTGTCTTAGGGCTACATAGGTCAAAGGTAATCTACCATTTTGAAAGGCTAGTGTCTGAGGTGCAGAGAACTATGGGCTGCTGCCTGCCAGGATCTTTGTTGTCAGACTGGTATAAAACTTAAATTATAACAAGTGTTAAATTCAAATTCTGTATGCAATATTAAGAACAACACACACAACCTGAGCAGCATCATATAAGAGAAATTTGAAATAATTACATGTCTAATTTTAGCCACAAAAGACTGCATGGCTAGATCCTACTGGGTTTAGATATCGTTCTACAATAGCAGAAGTACATCCGTGAGCATTATGAACAAACTGTTGTGCTTTGGCTCATTGAGTCAGATTTGCAAAGGGATTTAGGTGCCCAAAGATGCCCTAAGTTCCATTTAAAATCTGATCTTTTAAAGCTAAGCTAGAGGTACAGCCATAGCCCATGCTCAGATGCTGGGTTTGGTAGGTAGGTATTTCAACAAATATATTTTAGGGTTTAGTGTATCTTGCATTGAAGTAAAGATTCCAAAGGCAATTCCAGATAGATGGCCAGCTGATGGTGGTATGAATCAGTGTAGCTCTGCTTACTTCAGTGCAATTGTACACCAACTGTGGAACTGAACCGAAAGTTCTGTCTCTCTCTGAATTTACAAGGATACTCTCTTGTATTAATTTCCCCTTCCAAACTCTTACCTAACTGCTTCATAATCTTCACAGATCAGCCTAATGAACTAGTAAAGATACTGGAAATTCATCCTTTTTTTTATCAAGGAATTCTTTTCAAAGCAGTGAAATCTATGGTCCATTGAAGTCAGTGGTAAAACTCTTATTAACTTCAGTAGGGCCAGCATTTCACTCTAACGCCTTTAATAGGTAATTTATCCTTGTCTTAATTTTTCCATTTGACACTGTTTTCTATCTGCTATTTGATTTCCTTCTATTCTGTTCTCTTCTGATTTATTTAAATCCCTTTTAGTTTCTTTTCCACCAAAGAGCATAGAGCAAATATTTCCTACAATTTTAAATAATTAAGATCCTTGAGTCCTTGTATCATTCTGGTTGCCCTTTGTTGTACCTTCTCAATTTCTATAATATCCTTTTCATATTAATGTGACCGGTGCTATGCACTGTATTCCAATTGTGGTCTCCTAATCAGCTGCTTATGCAGCTCTCAGATAATTTGCTTTGACCTTTGTTCAATAGCTCTATTTGCACAACTAACAATTGTGTTTGCTTCTTTAACTGCTGGTTTAGTGTTTTATCTGCCTTTATCTGAAAACTAGTCCATTAGACATATTTGTTCTTATGAATGTCTGAAAGATTTTTCAGGAGATCCGAGTTTCTTTGATCTTGTTGATTATGGCTGAAATCCTGCTTCCATAGAAAATAATGGTAAAATTCTGCCAGGCTTCAGTGGGTGGAAGCAATGGAGCCTAGTATTAAAGCCATATGGAGTGAGGAGCTAGGATCATGAAGTTGGGTTTATTAGAGAATGGAATTGCCTTTCTTTTGGTAACATAGACATTTAGAGCTTTCCCTGTTGTTTTCTTTATTGTAAAATCAATGCCCTTCTAGCTCCCATGAAGAGTAGCCAGCACAGAGCAGTGTGTTGGCTCTGTGTACACTTTTATTCACCCTGTTCCAAAAAGCGTTGATCTTTTGCTACAGGCATTAAACATTAATATTATGTTCTTGCAAGGGGAGAGGTGAATCAACTTTTTCACATACAGATTTGTGTTCTAAAAGTCTATTTGGTGTCAATTCCAGTCCAGCCTGCCAGCTGCAATTTCTTTCTATTTTGCATTTTACAGCTCTAATGTGATAACTTTCTAACCCAAGTTTTTTTAAAGAGTTTTTAGTGCTCATGAATGTTCTTGGTCTGACAGCCCTGAAGATCAAGGTCTTCTGTTCACACAGTAGGAAGAGCAAGGGCAATGATAGTGCATATGTTACTACTCTGCTGACCATGCTGCCTCAACCCAGACTGGAAAGGATGAGAAGGTAGGCCAGATTCAATGCTCCTCAGCACCTGGTCTGATAACCAAGATGTACAACAAGGATGCCAATTAGTATTGTTGTTGTTGCTGTTGGGTTTTTTTTTCTCCCTGGGGTGTCTATCTACAGGGAATTGAAATGGAAACGCCAAACTAATTTACATAGGCTACCGCACAGCTGTCAAATGAGCACAGGTTTCAGTCACTAGTGATCTGGGCTGGATTTGAACCACTGGAAATATAAAGTCCTCAGAAAATGTATACTTTAAATAATGCTTTGTTGCTCTACTGACATGCAGTAAGCTCTTCTGCTCTGGCAGCTTAAACTATTGAAAACAGAGGTCATCCCTCTGTCTGGTTCATGACACAAAAAGAGAGATCAAAATGAGTGCATATTTGAAATGGCAAATTGCAGGGAAGAAAACAATCATCCTTCTAGTAAGTATGAAAAAAAAAAGCGACAATCATGTCTTTATGACAGTCAGCTACTTTCAGAGTGCCCTTCCCAGATGCAGATGCTGAGGAGGAGTGAAATTATTCTATCTTGGCCCTTCTAGCCTCACCACCAGTACTGCTGATAAAAAAAAAAAGATTCCACACCAGATGTAGGTCAGCAGATTCCAATCAACCAACCGTCAGAAATGTTGGGCCAGATCCTCAGTTTATGTAAATCAGTGTTAGTCCACTGACTTTGTACCCACTCAAAATCTGGCTTGTTGACTTCACCGGAGTTAAACTGATTTATGTCAGCAGAGGATCTGGTCCCCTTGTCCTTTCCTTTATCATATTTGTTCCTCTGGAATGTGATCCTGGAAGACAGAGAGCTCAAGTGCTGCACACTTCAATAAAGCTGAAGGCAGTCTGTATCTTACACAAGCCAGCCTGGTCCTCTTTTCTGTCTGTAGCCATGCCCTCATGATTCCTCTCTTTAACTAGGCTTTCTCTTTACTAATATTAAAGCATTTCAGTTTGACTTCCCAAAGCAATCTGTATTAGTAACAAATACACTTTCAGTAATATGTTCTGTGCCTTTTAGGATTCCAGTGTACATAGTCTTGCATTGTTATTTTCTATATTATTTTGTTTAGATACATTCATTATATATCTACATCTACTTAAAATTCAATAAAATTTATTCAGAGAAGAAGAGAGCCAGATGCTAACTTTAACCAAAAAAATAAAATAAATCAAATAAAGATTTAATTAGCAAAGGAAAAAAAAATCAGGGAAATAACCTTCTGGAAAATAACATAGTAATCGGTAGACGTGTAACAGCATTCTAATACGTTAGCGTGCTACCATATTTATATTTCCTATATGCTTTTGTAGCCAGCAACATAAAGCTCATGTGCTGTAATTAGCATCCTTTCTGTAGTGAATTGTCATGTTCTACCACTGCTAATGAACGTGGAGAAGGTGTACCCACTGTAAACTGTTGCCGAGAAAAAAAAATGTAGCATTACTACTAGAACATGATTTCCTTTTTTTGAAAAATTACTCTATTATTACCTGTGGTAGGCTCTGAACACTAGCATGCTATTTTGTTGATTGCACTGCCCTCAGAGACTGCACATTTGAATCCCATTTGTAGCAGCAGTGCCAGTGCTGGGATTCAAAGTCAGAGCCTCTTAGGGTTACAGCCCTGCTGCTGCTCCTATACGAGTGGAAGCCTCTAATGCCACTGGCATCAGAGACTAGGGCTGATAAAGAGAGAAGGTGATCTAAAGAGAGTACACAGCGAAAAATACATTTCCCCCCCATTTTTCTTACCAGAAAGATAAAGGAGATAAGGGTAGGTTGATATTTGACGAATTGGTTTTATTCAGAGGAGTGCTATCATTTTTATGTCCTTTTTGAAAACGCACCCACAGTGTCTGAATTCCCATTAATGCAAAGTTCAGATAAAGCTGATGAAAAGCAGCTGCCATCTTGATAGTTGCCATGGCAGATGGCATCAGCCTTTATGCTTTTATCAGTATTAGTATCAGAACACACTCTGTGTTCCAAGCTGAGATAAAAATCATTGAAGCTGTACCTGGAATAGGCAGATCAACACTGCAGGTCCCACACAGTTTTGAATCTTTTCAGAACAGTCTGCATAAAAGCTAGAGACAACACATTCTCGTTATTCATTAGTTCAGCAATGCTGATGGTATTTTGTAAACTTCACAGATGAAGCAGGCTTTCTAAAGAGCGGCTGCCTCCCTTCCTCCTTCCCTCCCACCCCCAGGAATGTTCAGGCTTTGAAAAGAAACACAAACACACACGCACAGAAACAATTTACAGTAAGTGGACAATGTGCATGGCAGTGACATTCCTTCTTGATTAACCTATTACATTTTGCACTGAAACCAAGCAAGTCTGCCTTGATTAATGATATTAAGAATAGATGAATAGCAAAGGAAAATAATAATGATTAGCCATGTATTGTGAAGATACGGCGCAGACAGGGTTTCAGTGGGTTTATTAAGTTGATATTGTGAATCCTGCCTCAAAGCCCTCCCCCATTTAGCTTGCTGCTGGTTTGAAGTGACACATGTTGGTGGCACAGTACTGAAGCCCTATTTCAACCTGCCAGTCTTGGCCCCAATCCAAGTGATTGGAGCAGCATGTACAATGGCCTGCACAGCCCTCTTTCTTCTGACTACATATTGTGATAAGTGCCCCATCAGAAAAAGTGACTTACATGATGTTCAAGCTTTAACACGAGCTCTTTATTGCAGGTTTCAAACCATATTGACAAATCTCCCCATCCCCTTTCCCCCTCCCCACCACATCTCCCCTTATAGTTATGCATATAGTTATTTTTGGTAACATTGTTGCTTGATAAATAGAGGGGTTGTGAGATCTCAAGTTATTATGCAAGTGTTAGCGACACAGGCTGGTAAACCATTTGGCTGTTGCATCAGTGCTGAAATGAATAATAGCAAATGGGAGGAGGGCATGGGAGTTATTTTAAATGACACATACATATATATACATATATATATTTAAATATAGCATTAAAATAATGCTAGAGGTCTGGAGCCATTACAGTCTCTTGTTTCAACTCTCAAACTCTTCCAGGAATCATTTTAAAATCTGTTCTTTCTTTTTCCATTTTTCCTTGTGACAGAAGAAGGGTTGCCCTCTATCTAGAACTGGGAGACTGATTTTCGGTTTTGGTCAACAGTGACTCAAAGAAGTTCACTCTCGAGAAGAGAGCAGAGAGGTCCAGCTTTGCTAGGACAGGCTGAGAGTATGAATTTCATAGCCCCTGCTGGTCCAGAAATGAGGAATCATCCTGTGACCTGAATTGAAAACCCCATGTAGCAGATTATTGTGCTAGCACGAGATCTCTAGGTATCACCAGGTTACTACCAGGACTGGGCCCAGGGTTTGGAGGGTTTTGTGTCACAGTTTTGGGTTGCCCCTTATATGGATAAATCTAAACACAGTCCTGGGGTTGGATTGCAAACATCTAGAAAGTGGAGACCCTCTTAACTCAATATTCCTGGGTTGATCCCATTCCTAAACAAAATGACAAACATTAAAATTAGGTATGGATAAGTGGGTTAAGATTAAGATAGGAGCTAACATGAACTTTATCCTGAAAACCCTAAATGAGACTTCAAAGAATATTTGGGGAACCGAGGGAAGTTAATAATAACTTATTTTTTTAAAGTAATTTTCACCTTTTCTCCCCTCTGCAAGACAAGAAGGGAGCTTGAATGCTTAAAGAGATACAATGCAGTAATTCCAGGCCCAGCTGCAAACTGGAAGAACCAGAAGTGCTGTCAGACCTATTATTTACTCATACTGTGATAGTGACTGGCAGGACTGGGATCCCAATGTGCTTGTCACATTACAAACATAATGAAAAGTTGCTCCCTGAACCAAAAAGTTCACAATCCACAGGCCTGATCCAAAGTCCTCTGAAATCCATAAGAGATTATACACTGAATTAAACAAATTAGTTTCCGGTGAGGCTTTACCTATATGACAAGAAACAATAGTACAAGACAAGTACAAAATTATTGTAAATGGCAAAATAATGACAACTCACAAGTGTGCCAGCTATTGAAATGACTTTTGTAGGCACTGTAGCACAGGTGAGTTTCAAGGAGAGATATGAAGGAAGATAAAGTAGAGGTTTTGCAGGATTTATGGGGAGCTTGAGCTTGAGCTTGAGCTCCTCTCAAGTGGAAGGGCAGCCTATGAAGGTGAAGGTGCTTTAGGGAAAATGAAGGTGCTTTAAGGAAAATGAGATTGATGAGCAGTAGAGGCTGCTATCATTGGCAGAGCACAGGTGAGGGTCAGTGGCTCTATGCCAGAAAAAGAGATGACAGATAGGGAGGGGCTAAACTACTATGGGTCTCAAAAATAAAAACAAGTAGTTTGTTTTTGGTGTGGTAAAAAAGGACCAATTAGTGAAGGGATGCAAAGAGGCAGGTAGTGTAGTCAGAATGACAAGTAAAAACACGATCTTTGTAGCACATTTTGCGTGCATTCAAAGTAACAGTAGCAGAGGGGGTAAAACAACACTTGTTTAGTTAGGAAAGGAGGAAATTGCTGTAATCAGGTTATAGCTTGAAACTCAAGAACTGTGACTTGTTAAGAGGGGTATTCAAATTGGCCCACTAAATTTTTGCCCACCCTTTACCTGCTGGCAAGTCACAAAAAATTACCTCAATTTCCTCCACTTTCTCTTCATTCTCTCTCCTGCTTTAGCTGTGAAAAAGCAGCTGATGTCATAAACCTTATGAACGACAGCAGTGGCATAATAGGACAAAGTCTGAATGTCATGGGGCTGTTACTTTCAGCTACTACAGATCTAGAAACCATGGTGATGAGCATACAATGGATTTGTAGGCAGATCTAATTTTAAAAACTGACTTCCTAAGTTGCCGCTACAAGAAGTATGTGCGCTGCCATGAAGTACAATTGCAATATTTTATATTCACAAATACTTATTGCATATGCACACATCTGTATCATATATTCATTTCAAGATGGGACATGCTTTGGAAGGGAAGCTGAGAAAGAAAGAACATTTTGTGATTACAGTTCCTGAATTTAGGATCCAGTGATGAGGTTTCCATGGCCAGCTCTTACCACAGACTTCCTCCTTGGTTTTGAACAAGTCATTGATTCTCAGTTGTTTAATCTGTGAAATGGGGCTAATAAACATTTGCAATACCTTATAGGCATTGGAAACGAAATTAAATCATATTTGTAAAACTAATTTTGTGTGGAAAGCATTATTAGAGAAATTTTGGATAATTTAAGCCTTTATTTATGTACACATTTTATTCTTAATATATTTTTACATATTCATATAAAAATAGGAAACTCCCTTTAAAAAGGACAGTTTGAGGCAAGCCACTACACTATAACATGGCATCACATTACCAGTATGACACTTTGGTTTATCATATTGCAAATATTTATATTTGTACTGATGACTGCTAGTAGCACAGAACAACCGGAATACCTAAAATGGCTGCCTCTTACTGGTGGGGGCCAT